>NC_056746.1:94288192-94380692 GCF_019279795.1 Protopterus annectens
GAATGTCGAGTTACTGAAAACTCGAACTTCATATGGTCGAAACTTGAAACTATGAAGTGAAACAATAACAAAAAAAAAAGTTAAACACAAAGTTTCTTCAGGGGGCAAGCTCCCATGCAACCCCCACACCCCCCTACTTTAAATATACCAACTCTGAGATCGCACTGCAGTTGGGAAAAGGGAAATCTCCTGTTCCACGCTGTATGCAGAAGCGCAGAATGGGAGATCTCCCATTACCTCGCTATAATGCGATCATGGAGATGGTATATTTAAGTAGGGAGGGTGCAGAGGGGCTTGCCCCCTGCAGAAATTATTTTTTTTTCATTCCACTTCCTAACATGTTTAAACACACTAGAAATTGTTTTGGCACATCTACTATAAAGTTTAAATTTGATGTAATTGACAAGGTGACTGTTGACCCAGGGGTGATGATTGGAAATTTTTCTGGAGTATTGTGAATTAATCTGGCAAATTTGTTTGAATACCACCACAAAACCAGGTTTAAATGAATATATATCTTTAAACAGCACTTTGAAACTGAGATCCATTAAGTTGTAACATTTTTTGCCTACAAGCAACACCAGTAATATTTTTCATGATTCTTAAAAACTGCACAACCCCAGAGTCACATTACAGTGGAAAAAAGGCTAAAACACTGGAAGTGCAGTACAAGTTCAAACAAAGCAACACTCTTTTACTAAGCAAACTACAATATTACTTATACATCTGTAAGAAAACTAATACTATTCATCAAAAATCATAAACTTTCCTTAGTATAAGTGTTATAACTGGTAAAATATACTGGAAAATATCTTTAGATCAACTGTGAATCCACCACTGTTTAGATCACTTGTGATTAGACAATGTGATAGGTCTCACACACACACACACACACACACACACACACACACACACACACACACACACACACACACACACACACACACACACACACACACACATACACATACAAATCTACTTCTAAAGCTTGAAGTTTCAAAACTTTAAACTTCAAATGGCCAAGACCAGAAGATTGAAGTTTTGAAACTTCAAAAACAAAATAAAAAATAAAAATAAAACAAAAAATGTTTTACATGTTTGCAGGGGGCAAGCATCCCTCCACCCCCCACACCCCCTGCTAGACAAACATACTAACTCCGGGTTATGATAGTAAGTATATATATATATATATATATATATATATATATATATAAAAGTTTACTATCGAAATGTCGGATGGTATTCACGTGAACTGGGAATAGTCAAAAGGCTAATTTCCAGTTCATGGAAGGTTGAACTGAAAATGGTCAGCTGCACAGAGTAGCGAATGCTAGTGTGAATTCGATGTTGTGAGATTGACATTCTATCTGGAGATCGCGGTACAGTGGGAATTGGAAAATGTACCCATTTCCTCACTGTAGTGCGACCTCAGGGTTTGTATATATAGTTATCAGGGGGCGCAGTATGTATGTGTGTGTGTTCATGTGTATATGTGTGTGCATGTGTGTGTGTGTGTGTGTGTGTCTATATATATATACAGATATATATATATATATATATATATATATATATATATATATATATATATATATATATGTTCATAGGTAGGTACTAGGCTATCTGCCCAAAGGCATTTATAAGCCTAGCCAGAATGTGTTGGCTTTCGGCGTCCCCTTAGATTAGTTCCCTGTGCCTCTGTACAGCAGAGCCACTGAAGTGATCCCCGGGGTAAACTTTCTGTTTCCCATCCACTCGTCAAGGTTTCTTTTGAAGAGTGTTAGTGAGGAGCTCTGCCTAATGTAGATTGGGATCTTGTTCCAAAGCATGGGGAGTCTCCGGGACAGGAATCTATCCCTCCAGCATGTCCTATTTATTGTTATGGTGAGGTTTAGATCCCTAGAGTGTGTTGCTCGGGGGGATAAGGTTTTCTTTAGGTGGAGCATGTCCATCAATTCTGGGTTGGACATGGCCTTGTATGTCAGGCAGAGATCACCTCTGAGTAGGCGGTATGTAACCAAGTACAGCTGGAGTTTCTTCAGTCCAGTTGCAAAGGGCATCTGTTTGAGGCCAGTGATTCTCTTGGTGAGGTACTTCTGTGGTCTTTCCAGCTGTTGCAGTTGTCTTGTAAGGTACATCCCAAATGGGGCGTTGTACTCTATAATGGGTCTGATGAATGATGAGTAGAGGGGCACAATGACCTCTTTTGATCTGGATGTGAACCCTTTTGTGATTAGGTGAGCCACGTAGAAGGATTTTCTAACCACTTTGGCAATGTGATTATCAAAGGTGAGATTACTATCTACTTGAGTCCCCAGATCCCTTTTGATGTCTTCCGTATTTAGGGGACTACCACCTATGTGGTAGTTTGTGGGTACTTTGTTTTTTCCAGAGGGGATGACTATGCACTTTTTGGCATTTAGCTTGAGCCCATGATTTTGACACCAGGCATCTGTCTCATTGAGACCCTTTTGGAGGATGTCTGTGTCAGCTGGAGAGCCAATTATAGCCCCTAGTTTGTAGTCATCTGTGAACTTGGTCAGCCATAGTCCTCCTGTGCTTGCCTGTACCTCTGAGAAGTATATGCTGAACAGGAGGGGTCCTAGGACTGTGCCCTGGGGAACGCCACTTGTAACTGGTTTAGAGTCGGACCTAGCTCCCACAACTCTCACCATGTGGGTTCTGTCTGTGAGCCAGTTGGCAACCCATCTTGTGATGTAGGGGTTTATGTTCAGGCTGGTGAGCTTGTCTATAATACCAGAATGGGGAATGGAGTCCAAGGCCTTAGCGAGGTCTAGGTAGGCCATGTGTACCACCTTTCCCTTGTCTATAGCCTTGGTAACTGTCTCAAAAAAGTCCACCAGGAGGCACGATCTGCCCTTAACAAAGCCAAACTGGGTAGGGTCCTGTGTTTGGAGGTTCCCAATGCCTCTGTTAATGAGTTCCATGATGATGCGCTCCATAGCCTTGCAGACCAAGCTAGTCAGACTTATAGGGTGATAGTTCCTAGGGTCTGTTGTGGCTCCACCTTTGTGGAGCAGAATAGCCATTGCTGTGTGTCACTCTATGGGTATGTAGCCTGTGGAGGGGCTGAGTTTGAAGAGTGTGTTTAGGTGAGGGGCTAGTTCGTCTTTGTGCTCGTGTAGGACACAGCCTGGGATACTGTCCTGTCCCATTGATGCTGTGTTTTTGGCTTTGGAGAGGGCTGTTTTAACATGTCTGTGATTTCAAGGACTCTACATTTTTCTGGTATGGTTATGGGCCCTTTTGGTGGTGTGAGGCGGGTGAAGTTTGCACTGAACCTGTCTGTCAGGATGTTGGCGATATCGGTCGGTTCAGTGTATTTTGTGCCATTCTGCACTAACTCTGAGCAGATCTGAGCATTGCCACTTAGATTCTTGACATAGCTAAAAAATGCCTTGTGATTATCTTTGGAGTCCTTGGCAATTTTTCTTTCGAAGCTCGCCTTGGATGATTTTATGAGGGATCATAGTTTCTTGCTGATACTGATCAGGGATATCTTCCCTTCTTGGGATTTTACTCTTTTCTGTACTAGTTTCTTCCTTCTATTGTATAGCTTGTTTATGGCAGGGGTCTACCAGACTGGTTTCCTTTTCTTGGAGGAGTGAGTCTTGGTTTTACTTGGGATGGCATGATCCATGCATTATTGTAGCTGCCCATAGAATGCATTAGTAAAGGATTTTTCAGCTTGGACAGTGTTATCCTTCAGCATGGAGGCTTTGAAACTTTCCACCTTGGTCTTAAGTAACGTGAAGTTTGCTTTTGAAAGTTTTTTCATGGTGGTTTTCTTGTCCGGGGGAGGGGGCGGAACATGGATATCCAAAGTGATTTGTTTATGGTCAGATCTAACCAGCGAGGGGTTGACCTCCGGTGTGGAACACCGGTCGCCCATGTTGGTGATGACCAGGTCCAATATGTTGACACTATTGGTGGGAGTGTTGGCCAGTTGAACCAGGGCATTTGAGTTTATAAATTCTAGGAAAAGTTGGGCAAGGAAGTTAGTACTTGAGTAGTTCTCCCAGTTAATGTTTGGGTAATTTAAATCACCCAATATTAGAGTGTTTAGTAGGACCATTATGTGTCCTGGGACATGGTGGGTGATCTTTAGCAAGCTACAATTTGAATTGCAGTTTTGCCCATTGTTAGTAGCACGTGGATGAACTCTGAAGCATCGTGCTGTGCCACTAAGCTGGAGGTGTGGGTATCCTTGATGAATATGGATACACCCCCACCTTTTGTATTTTGGTTTGGTTCTGTGGCCGAAATGTATGGTATGAGTTGTAGCCTGGTAGTGCTGGTGTGCTCTCTGGAGCCTTAAACCAGGTTTCTGTTACTGCACATATATCGATTTTCTCCATACTGAGGAGTGCCTCGAGTGCATGCATTTTGAGGTTTAGACTTCTGGCATTGAGTAGCTTTACCCTCAGTTTTTTGTTACTTGTGCTATTTACAGCAGTGGATTTGTCTTTTGAGTCTTGCCTAAAAAAGGCACTATGGGGGTGGCAAGAGCCTTGGCCAGTATTCAAAAGCCTAAGGGTGACAGGTGCAAGCCATCTCTAGCGAAGCAGCATGGCTTGTCGAGCATGTCGAGCATGTCATCCCAGGCGGACAGACACTGGATCCCCTTTGAATGACACCAGAAACTTAGCCAACTGTTGAACTTGAGAATTTTTTCTTTATACCGTGGCATCATTCTTGGTGAGGGCAGGATGCTACTCAGGGTCAGAGTTATACCGGCCTGTGCTACATGATCAGAGAGCTCTTCCATGTCTCTTTTCATGTAGTCAATGGAGGTATGGCACAGGTCATTCACACCAACATGGACAATGACAGAGTCATATTTGTACTTGTTCCGACAGGCAGCCTATATATGTGTGTGTGTGTGTGTGTGTGTGTGTGTGTGTGTGTGTGTGTGTGTGTGTGTGTGTGTGTGTGTGTGTATATGTGTGTACATATACATGCATTTATATATATATATATATATATATATATATATATATATATATGTGTGTGTGTGTGTGTGTGTGTATATATATGTATATATGAGTCTAGGACTAATGATCGCCTACACGTTTCAATGAAATTGTAATGGGTGAGCACAGTTTTGCAAAAGTGCTTTTTCTCTGAAAAAGCACTTTCGCAAAACTGAGCAAAAATAAAAAAATGAGAAAATGGCTTTTGCTGAGATCGTGGCACAGTGGGGATAAGGGAATATTCCCTTTTCTTCACTGTAGTGTGATCCTGGAGTGAGAATATAAAAGTAGGGGTTTGTGGGTAGCACAGCCCCCCACATGAAGGGTTGCAGGGGTTCTTGCATGAACATGATTGCTGTTATGTTTTTTTTTTTTTAGCAAACTTTTGCAAAAGTGCTTTTCTGGTGATAAAGCACTTTGCAAAAATGTGCTCGACCGTTTCAGTTTTGTTGGAATGTGTCATCGGTAAGTAGTCCTAGATCCATATACATATACATATATGGTGGCACAAACAATAGTTTTATATATATATATATATATATATATATATATATATATATATATATATATATATATATATATATATATATATATATATATATATATATATATATATATATATATATATATATATATATATATATATATATATATATATATATATATATATATATATATATATATATATATATATATATATATATATATATATATATATATATATATATATATATATATATATATATATATATATATATATATATATATATATATATATATATATACACACACACACATATATATATATATATATATATATATATATATATATATGTATGTATATATATATATATATATATATATATATATATATATATATATATATATATACACATACATACATATATATAAAACTATTGTTTGTGCCACTTATTCAGGAATATATAAGTATAAGAGAGTATAAATTCATAGAATAATTTTCTTTAGATTACAGTACCGCTGCAGTTGTTTATTCGTGAATTATTTTATGTCTGTAGGTATCTTTAGCGGCAAGACTTATTAGAATCCGCAGTTTGCTCACAGTTTATGTACATGTTTTTGATGTTTTTAATGCTTTCTATGCTGGTTTTATTGATTCAGAGTATTTGCTTTCATTACAATTCACTTGACCTTCACTTATTAACATATATCTTTTCACATAGTATATATTTATATGGCCATCCTTAAATGGCATGACATACAGGGTTCTAAATCAGAACACGTAACAGTACACCGGAGTGTCAAATGGAATAGCTTCCATTTTTGTCATCTGGAACATCATGCAGTTTTACAAATTAGATACAAGTAAAGCGAGATCTGGACATTTACCGTCATCATAGAATGGGTAAGCTGCTTGTTTTAAAACCTAGCAGTTAGTATTTTACTTTATTATTTATCATTTTTTACCTTTAAGACTTTTTACCACTATATTAATCAGTGTTGATTCATCACACCAAAACGTAGAACAGTTGAAGAAGGCACAAATCCAGGATCCAC
Organism: Protopterus annectens; assembly: GCF_019279795.1. NCBI lineage: Eukaryota > Metazoa > Chordata > Ceratodontiformes > Protopteridae > Protopterus > Protopterus annectens. The sequence continues at coordinate 94,294,720 of NC_056746.1, forward strand.
ACAAAAATACTTTAATAAACGACTCTTCAGTCCAAAAAGACGCAAACAATTAATAAATGACTATGCAGTCCACTAACGCGATCAACCAACACTGCGTTTTCATTTAAACAACTTCATCAGATGGAGACAAATGCATACCTACACAAAACACTCCTTTTATATACTCATTACAATAATTAGACAATTAATTTTTATTGTTTTATTTTAAATGCATTTTAAATGTATTTCAAATGTACTTCATAATTATGTATTTTAAAATTATGTTATATTTTGAAATTAAGACAGTATATTATATACTGCAATTGAATGTATTATGAGCATTAGCCCTTTAAATGCAGATGCTTTTAGCTCACCCTTTTTATCAATTAATTGTCTAATTATTGTAATGAGTATATAAAAGCAGTGTTTTGTGTATGTATGCATTTGTCTCCATCTGATGAAGTTGTTTAAACGAAAACGCAGTGTTGGTTAATCGCATTAGTGGACTGCATAATCATTTATTAATTGCTTGCGTCTTTTTGGAATGAAGAGTCGTTTATTAAAGTATTTTTGTGTGGATCCTGGATTTGTGCCTTCTTCAACTGTTCTACGTTTTGGTGTTTTGGATGAACATTTGAGCAGCGATTCCTTTTGATTGTGGTTGAGTGTTGATTCATCAGCCACTGAGTAGCATCTCAGCAAGACCGCATAACAGAGTTCTCAGTTGTTGGAGATCGGAGCATTTTAAACAACCTAATTTACAGTTTTAATATGGTATCAGTTTGAATTTCACAGTGTCTATGTTATTGTATCTGCCTAAGACAATGTTTTCCACTTATCTTTATGTTTTCCTTGGTTTTTCATAGTTTTTAATGTATTCCATAGTCCCTATTATATTAATCACGTGAAAGATTTTTTAAATTATAAGTACATTCTGAATGCCAGTGACGTGTTTGTTTGTTCTGAGGAAGTTGGTTAGTTTTAACCGACGAAAAGCTAGATGTTTGAAGCTTTAAAATAAAGTGTGGATAACTACCTTCGTTTCAGGAGAATTTTGTCATCTTTGACTTTTGCATCTACCAGAGAATGACCGGAAAGCTTTTTGTTTTAAACGGATCTTTTTAGGTATATTCCATCCTTTTGTACACTGACCCCTGTTAACATTCATTATGTATACTTTGTCATGGAGAACATCACATGACTTATCCAGCTCAAGAATGCTTATTTAGTTAGCATCAGGAATAAAGTTACTGAATCTTCATAAATGCAGAACACCTCAGTTGCTAAAAGAGAATTATGTGGAATACATCCTAGTTGTAGTGAAATTGAGCTTTCCTACTTTCTTCCTAAAGGTATTTTGTATCCTGATCCTATGGATGCATGTTGAGTAAATGGTATCATTCCTAGTCTGTAACACTCTCCTCTGCTCTGAGGCAATACCTGAACAACGGTGAAGGTTTTATTTTCTTATTTCTCTGCATTATCTCTCTTGTTCAGAAATCTGGGAGTCTCAACACCACAAGCACCGATAATGTTACTGAGCTCCAAATCCTTGATTTAATATCATCACCTCAGAGGTTGCTGATTCTTGATGTCAGGGGAATTTCTCCTGCAATACACTCAATAGGAAAGATTGCAGTTTTGTAGTCTGTGACATTCACAACAGATATTATTATATGCTATATTGCCCTACTGACTCAGTAAGTGTTTTGGTTTTATTCATTTTTTTAATAATGGACTCAGTAAACAAAAAAACAGTTCATAACCTCCACACTAATTCATGCTCCCAGATAAAATGTCCTATCAGTCTAATATAAACTGTGAAATAATATTCTACAGATCATAGAAACTCTAAAATTAATAAGTTACGGTTCATGCAAACCATCTGAATTACTCAGCTCTTTGTATACTAATTACTATACTGTCCATTTACAGTACTGAATATTAATTGAACAGACCACATAATATATGAAAAATACATAATTGTCTGAGTCTGTGCTGGCCGAATTTATACCATACTCTAGATAAATGTTAAACAAACTCATAAATGCTGTTTACCATTAAGTAATTTACATGAATTATCAAATAATTATGCCATTGTCATGCAAAATGCCCGCAATAGTGCTACACTGTTTGTGAACCAGCAAATGCTTACATGCATCAAACACCAAATAATGTCTGAATTGCAGAAGGGATATTTTAGTGAGTAGGTAAATTGAAAGAGTTATTCCACAGTTTATTATTAAATACTGAAACATGGTTTCACAGCCCTTGTCAACACATGAAGAATTTTTTAAACAGATTTTTGTGAACTGTGGAATAATTATCTTGTGGTCTCTGCTATCAATAAGTAATTCCTCTTCAACAAGTGTAAGCTCTTTATAAAATATTGTACCATCAAGTGCTGACCTGTTATTGCACAAGTTATATAAATAGATAAATTAATATTTAGTTTTATGTGAGCCATTGAGTGTGTTCCTGCCCATAAAGATGAACTATACAATAGCTAAGTTTAATTTTACAAGAATGAAGAATAATTGTTTTGTAGTTTCTGTATGACATTAAATTAGTTATCATTTGAACTATAAAAGAAAATGTTGTTATTATTTTTTTTTTGCTGGAATTACTGCAGTATCAGCATTCCAATCACCTAGCGTGGGAATAGAACTCACAGCTTTCTGCACCAAAGGGAAATGCAGTACCTCCTGTACCACTGACACCTTTATAAAGGATTTAGTTTCCAGATTTTTTTATGCTATTTCTAGTTTTGTACTAAGCTGCACAATCTGCCATACCTTATTTGCACTGTATTCTTCCAAGCCACACTTAAAAATAGGTAAGCCTTTTGTGAGTACTAACCCACCTGACAATTATTTTTTTTAAATATCTATCTCTATTTTTAAGTTTTTAAACAGATGAGCCCATGAGGTCCAAGTATGCATTTTTCTCAGAACTAACCTTGAAGCTTTGTCTTGTTAAGCACCTTTCTTACCAGATTGCCGGTATTCTGAGATACCTTCCATATGTTAATTTAGAGCAGAACTTCCCTGCTGTGCTGACAGGTACATAATTCATAACTTGAATTGCACATTTGTCAGTGATTGCACAGTGCATCACGGAATGTAACAAACTGAGGGCCGAGTTGCATTCATGCTATCATTGCTTCTATGACCTACAGTGCTCAGAGGTTAGGGCTATAGCAGCATGTAAAGAACACAGCAGTGTGGGCCCTGCAGTTATGGATAGTGCAGGGGTGGGGGGGTTGCTAAGACAGGAAGAGTTAGCATATCTAAAACAACATGCACATGTTATGAATTACTCAGGGGGCATTCAGGATGGAATTTATATAACAGTTGCCAAGGCTGAGCACTAAAGAAGCATTCATTTGACTGAGTTGATTTATTTAATTTATTCAGTTATTTATTTATTTGTTAATATATTTATTGAGGGGGAAAGTCCAACTAGGCACAAGCCTCTTGTCAGCAGAGGCCTGGGGATAAGCACTCCAAAATGCATAAATATAATAAAGACACATTATGTTACAAAAAAATAAACCAACAAATTTGTTATGTTAAAAGTAATTAGATGACCTTTGTTTTAAAACAAACAAAAATTTAGCTGTACAGTTTGAAAGCACTATAATATTCTGGGAAGGAATGAGTTGTAGGAGCAGAGAAGTACAAGAAATAAGATTTATTTAGTAAGTTGGTTTAAAAGGCAAGAGTGGAGTAAGGAAAAATGGTGCATAGTATTTTATTTTATGCACAAATCTATAATAGCCACAAAAATACATGGCGAAGGAAGACAAAAAGTAATGTCAGCATGGCACAGGAGGCATACATGCTTTTTGTGAGGGGTGATCAAGGATCATAGTCTGAAAGTGGTTTGTTCAGAATCAAACAGCATGTAAGATGGGACAGAAGGAATCAAACCCAGGACTTCTTGACAGCTTCATAGCCTTAGCGTCTGTGGTTTGCCGCTACTATGAAATAGGGATATTCTGTGGAAATACGAAGGATTGTGGTAGTGGGTAAACACACAATCTGGAAGGGGGGGGTGTACTGACTCCAATTCTTAATGTATTTCATTGTGGAGAATCTATTTCAATGCATTCCTGAGCCAATACAGTGCAAGCCTCGAAAACACTGATGGTTACATTATTGCTAGCAAACATATATCAGCAAATCAAATTAATTTAAAACTTTATGTATACCTCAGTAAATGTATAGCACCTTTATTAAACATAAAAAAAGTATTTGATTTTTTTCCTATATGCCGCGGTGGTACGGCGGTAGCATTGTTACCTCACAGCAAGAGGTTTTCCTATTCGAGTCTTGGCTTGGCTTGGGAGTGACTTCTGTGTGGAGTCTGCATGTCCTCCCTATGGTTAGGTAGCGTTCGAAAGACATGCGTGTGAAAATGGGCGTGCCTTCATTGAAGGTTGGGCATTCAGCTGGCACCTTGGCATTTCGTAAAAATCTACTGCCAATCATTAGGGGACCGAAGTTCCGCTGTGGTGACCCCTTACCGGGAAAAAGCCAAAAGACAAACAACAACAACTATATAATGTCTAGGTTACAAATATATTCATTTCTGAATTTGGTGTGATGTGATCTATCTCAATAAACACTTTTACCACAAAATCAATTCAATTAAGACAGTTTAAAAGGTAGTACCAACTGCCACCACCCACTAATATCAGCTACTCAAAGGCCCTTCTGAAAGTGTGTCCAATTATTACTGTGCAATATTATTATCCAAATGGTAAGTGTGACTGAACAGTCAAGGCTTATTAGAGTGACTTGGTACAGTATCACTACATACATGCAATGTACTCTAAAGCTTAAATGATCTCTACACAAAACAGCCACAGTTGAAAGGTTTAAAAATATTTAATAATAAATAATAAAAACACATGACAATACTTCTTACTACACAGTGCTAGTCAAGAGTTCATAGATCACAGAGAAATACTTAAAATAATACCATAGAAAAGTTCTAACATCACATAAAACAAACTAGTCTAATCTTCCTATTTCCTAGCTATATCTAAGAGAAAACACAGTTCTAAATAACTTACATATAGACCAAAGCAGTGCTGGTGATGTTGGATGTTCTGAAGACAAAATGCCCAGAGCTCTCTAATTCTCTCTCTTTAAATTGATAACACAGAGCTGCTTCACATGACATCATTCTTCACACTTCTCTAATGTTCCCAGGCTAACAGAAACTACATTTACATTCTTTAAACCTGCTGAACTGATACGTTGCGAGGGAAACCACCAAAATGCCAATTATACTGTGCTATCTTCTCTCACAATGAACGAGGAAACACAGTATTTTGCGACTGCCAGAACTTTAATTAAACATAAAAGTGCAGGATTTGAACATAAATATACGTAGTACATAAAACATTGAGTTAAGCGCTTTCACCTAATCCATCATAGGCTTCTTCAGAACTCAATCAAACTTTTTAATACACCATCATAAATAAACTTTTTGGCGCCAAATTTACAAAGTCAGCTCAGATTTAAAGTGCCATTGTCATTAAAATTTGTTTTGAATAAAATACATAACTAATTAATACAATTTCACATTCTTAATGCATTACTTCATTCTGCAATTGTGAACATAAATAAATGTTGTTTATTGCTTAAAAGTAAAATCTGTAGTTACCCATCAATGTTAAAACATGTTATAATGCATTCTTCTGATGATCACAGTAAAAATCTGTGTGCATTTTCTACCTAATAATAAAAAATAAAAAATGACTGATTCTGATGTACTGATGTGACAACTTAGACAGTATGAAGATGAATGTTATAATTAATTGGTGTGTCAAAAAAATATAAAAAGAATAAATATTAATTACAAAAATCTATGAATATATAATAATAAATACAACAATACAGTACTCGATATTTTAAAAAATTTTTTTAAAAAACTATTTGGACTCTATTTTAACTCTGTTTTTATGTCTCTATACAGGGCCTGTAATATATGGAATTGAATTCATAATTAACCAAGGTAAACTATACGAAGGAAGTGTACAGACATATGTAATGTACTATATATAAAAAAATTTTTTATAATATTTTGCTTGATATTGTGACAACTAATTAAAATTTTGTTACAACATGTAGTGAGTGTACTTAAATCATGTTTTGTTTTTAAAAAAAATTTTTTAGAAAAATATATTGATATATATAATGTATATTGATGTAAAAAATGTTGATATAAAACCTGTTAAGTGTTAAAAACTATTATATATAAAAACTATTGTGTGTAAAAACTGTTGTGGATTATGATTTCATAAGAATGTAATACCAATGTTGGTGTGTGTTAACATTGAACTAATGCCTTAACCCAATAAGGGTTTAATAGCAATAGAGTCGTTTAATCCTGGAATAGTGGCAGCATCTGTGTATAATTGCCACCAAACTTCTCTATAACTTAGTCGTCCTTTTATATTACCCCCCTTCCAATCACAAGTGATATGTTCAATAATAGCGAATTTAAAATTGTGTAAATCACCTTCACTCTCGATATGTCTATACAATGCGTTGTTACAATCTTTTTTCCGAATACAATATAAGTGGTCATATATTCTTTTTTTAAAAGCCCTCTCTGTCTTCCCGATATAATATGCAGGGCACTTATCACATATAGCAATATAGACCACATACGTAGTATTGCAATTCCCCTTCTCACACCTAATTGTTGTCTTGTTGATGTTATCTAGAATGATTTTGGTGTGGCTCATAATGTGTCTACACTGATTGCAATTGCCACATTTGCCAGTGTGTTTTTCTATTGCGTTGTAAGTATTTGTTCCTTTTTTGCCATCAACATTCCCACCCTTAGTGTGTGAAGTGTGCTCACTTTCAAGAATTCTTTTCAAATTGTATGACATTCTATGAACAAACAATGGTCTTTCTCCTACTATTCTTGAAATTTCTGTATGAGTTGTAAAAATAGTCCAATGTTTGTACAAAATTTCTTGAACCATACTGGCGTAAGGTGTATATGGTAATATATATGCCATTTTATATCCTTCTGTGTGTTTGTCTACTGTCTCTAAAGTTGCTTGCAATGTTCTTCCTAATATTGGAAAATATTTAGTCTCCCTTTGAGATGTCACGTATTGTCTAACATCCTTTAACATGATTCTACTGTACTTCCTATCCATAAATAGTCTGGTAATGTACTCAAACTCCGATATCATGTCATCTTGTCTGGATGTCATTCTGGCTGCTCTAATTAGTTGCCCCTTGAAAATATTTTTCAACATCTTTTTAGGGTGATTGCTGTCATATTGTAAGTAATCGTTTGAGAAGGTACTCTTCCTATATATTCTTGATTTAAATCCTTTTACATCTCTTGAAACAATTGTGTCTAGATATGGCAAACCTTCTTTGTTAAATTCATGGGTAAATTTCAAAAAATCACTACTATTGTTAATAAAGGTAAAGAAATCATTTAGTTCATCTCTATTTCCTTTCCACAAGATGTAGATGTCGTCCAAAAATCTTGTGTAATGGGAAATTAGTGAAAAATATTTACTCTTAAATAAGACTTCCTCTTCCCAGTATAACATGACAAGGTTTGCGTAGATCGGAGCACTAGCCGACCCCATAGCTACTCCCTTGCTTTGTTTGTAATACTCTCCCTCAAACGATATAAAATTGTTTTCCAACACTAAGGACATGCAGTCCATAATGAGACAGATTTTATCCCAGTCAAACTCAGTGTATTTTCTAATGCTTGCACAAAACATTTGTAAACCTTCTTCGCTAGGTATACATGAAAACAAATCAATGACATCTATAGTCACATAAATTAAATCACTTGTGATGTTGTCTATAGGGAATTTTCTTAAGAAATCCCAGGAATCTTTCAATAAATGAGGTAGATTTTTGTAAATATCTTTTAACCATACATCTACTAGTTTGCCTAGTGGAAATGTTTTTGATTTAGTGCCTGAGACAATGGGTCTGAATGGTGGGTTGCCCTGATCTTTATGTATTTTAGGTATACCTACCAAGGTCGCAGTAATTGGATATGACACCTTTAGAAAGTTATATATATCATTGTTAATTCTGTTGTCTATCCAGAACTCTTCCAAATATGAACTGATCCTCTGGTAGGCAATATTTATTTCATTCAAAGAAATTGTAGTATAGTTGCCTGATTCTGTCAAAATGGCTTGTATTTTGGATAGATATTCCAATTGGTCATATATAACTATCCCACCCCCCTTGTCAGGCTTCATAATGCGTATACTTTTGTTCTCCTTCAATTTCTGTAACTCCTTTCTCTCTTCTGTAGACAAATTGTCTCTCACTTTAATATTCCTAGAATTATTCTTTAGCTTATAAATGTCTCTCTGTACTTGTTTTTCAAATAGTTCAACTACAGTGTTCGTGTATGGAACAAAAGTGCTTTTGGGTTTTAGCAAATAGCTATCCCCCTCTACACTGGGTTTACTTTTCTTTTTGTTCTGAAACATGATAGATAAATTCAATTTACGGGTGAACATTTTGGTTTCTATCAGATGATCAACTAACCCAAATTTCGGGGTAGGAATGAATTTCATACCCTTGGATAGTAGTTTGTAATGAACATCTTCCACCTCAAAATTAGTATAATTGTAAATTTTGAAGTCCCTTAGTTCTTTTGTTTTGTAGTTGTGGTCACAATTGTTCTTTTCTGAAACTACTTCACTATCATTTGTGTAAATGAATGTTAATTCCATTTGTTCCCCTTGTAAAATTTTGGTCTTACGTCCTGGGGGTAATAGTTTTTCTTCCCCTTGAATTCTACTTTCTTCCAATACTGTGGGTTCCAATTCCTTCGAAAATTCTGATTGTATCCTTCCTCTTCATCATACCATTCATTTTTTCTCTCATCCTCATATACCCCCCCTACTGCATTGTTCCCACTCTGTTGTCTGTAGAACCTGTCCTCGTGTTCATAAGACCCTTTTGTTCTATTACCCCTGTCATTGATCCATCTGTATGCCCTTTTGTCCCTATACTGTGTCATGTCTCTGTTAATTTTTTTACACTTTCTTTCATGTATAATGTTAGATTTCTTTTCCACAATAGAAAACTGTTTGCTGTACAAGTTGTTCCATTCATCAAACAGTAAATCACTTTTAATTTCTGCATTCAATGTTTCTACCTCATTGATTAATTGTACTAAAAATTCATCATTGTACTTAATTATCATGTTCATAAACTTGAATCCACACTGGTCAAAAAAATTGTTGAAGTCATCCATTACAGTTTCCTTAATGTCTACTCCTAATGGTATTTTAAAAAAACGGAGTCCCATTGGGACTATTTTCAAACTTATACATTTGTTTAAATAAGCATTTTCTATTTTAATATTATCAAGCTTACACATAATGTCTCCCATCTTGTGAATCTTGTCCTTCAAAGCTAAATTATTAACATTTCTATTGTTTGGGGGTCTTTCCTTCCCCTTATTAACCTCATCAAACTTACGTTCACTGATTATAAAATCATTCATATGACTTTTGTTACTATAATCATCTTTAGGCTTATTCAATGGTCTAGAATGCAAAACAGTACCTTGATTGGCCTTACAAGTACCCACTGATTTGGCGTAGGTCTTTACAGGCTTAATATGTTTAGATTTAGTCCCAGTTCTTGCCATATTAATTATAATATTCATCTTCATACTGTCTAAGTTGTCACATCAGTACATCAGAATCAGTCATTTTTTATTTTTTATTATTAGGTAGAAAATGCACACAGATTTTTACTGTGATCATCAGAAGAATGCATTATAACATGTTTTAACATTGATGGGTAACTACAGATTTTACTTTTAAGCAATAAACAACATTTATTTATGTTCACAATTGCAGAATGAAGTAATGCATTAAGAATGTGAAATTGTATTAATTAGTTATGTATTTTATTCAAAACAAATTTTAATGACAATGGCACTTTAAATCTGAGCTGACTTTGTAAATTTGGCGCCAAAAAGTTTATTTATGATGGTGTATTAAAAAGTTTGATTGAGTTCTGAAGAAGCCTATGATGGATTAGGTGAAAGCGCTTAACTCAATGTTTTATGTACTACGTATATTTATGTTCAAATCCTGCACTTTTATGTTTAATTAAAGTTCTGGCAGTCGCAAAATACTGTGTTTCCTCGTTCATTGTGAGAGAAGATAGCACAGTATTCTTTAAACCTGGTCAGAAACCAGAGCAATAAAGGACATTTATGCATGCAAATTCTAGCCATTAACTCTGGTCTTAAAACTATAGGCAGGATGCCTCCCTCTAGACATATTGGGTCCGAATTTTGACATCCAAGACAGTCATAAAATGCTTGACTTAGCTTTCTTACAACAGAGTGCACTGTTATTACATTTTTGCAGTTCAATATCCAATGCAGTCTTTTCACATTTAAGATAACAAGCTTGTGGCTTACATTAATATTTACAAATGACAGAATTATCTACAGAATTCTATCTGGCTAGGTTGGCAACCTTCATCTATCTTCACACACAATGAGTTAGTTTAAAAGCATTTAAAAGTAAAGAGTTTAAGAGTGACTATCTTCCTAAAGAATTAGCATATTGAAGAGTCAGGTTTTTAGTGGTACAGCACTAGAGATTGCTTTTATTGCACTACAGATGGATTGTTTTGTCTTTTACAAATAGGTGCGTTTTTGTAAATTACTAAGTTCTAACTCTGGTAAATTGTGTTATTATTAAATAGTCTGAAGAAATCATTTGTTTAAATTCATTCATAGAACACAGTTCGGTGAGCTTTAGGGAGATGTATCAATGGTAACCCTTCATTGTGAGATCTCTGCAAGAAGTATTATTTTTTGTTTTCTCTGAGATGCAGCAATTTCAGAATACAGTAGTCGGGGGTTACTCAGAAAGTGACGTGAATGAAATTACATTTGTAGGTAAACCATGCTCAATATAAAACAGGCAATATTTGAGTATGCTGATTGCACTGTTCTGGGTACTGTTTCATCAGTATGAAATAACTGAATCATTCATTACATGTAAGATATTTGCTAACTTTGAGGTCACTAGATGGGGGGCACTCTCTGTGCCACAGTCAAAACTAGCTTCCTGTATTTCACTCTAAAAACTTGTACTAACAATCAGTCATGCTAAGCAATGTTCATCTCAGAAAATGCTGATCCACCAAAATACTTTATATTTAAATTCCATCCAAAACAAAGCATAAAAAGGTTACAAGACAAATCATTCAGTAAAGACTCCAACAAAGACCCAGCTAAACTGGAGCCTTCAAGCCTTCATAGTACAATAACCTAAACCTCATGAAGGGGTGACCCATATAATACATACAAATGCTCCCATGATGACATACCAGCATTCTAACTTTATTTCTTCAGACTTCACTTGACTTTTTACTTTTGTGGTTTTAAAGTTTTACTGGAACATTCAGACAACAAAATCGAACCCCGACTATCCATAGAAGGCCATATTTCACCCCTTTTTCTAAGCTCATCAGTATAGCATACACAAAATGCTTGTCTATAACCCAGAAATACAGAACTTAACACCAAACTTGTTATTCATGAACTTTATGATGCCTGCAAAATATCTTAAACAGATAAAAAAGGTCACAGAGACAACTCCTTCTGTAAAAACTCAAAAAAGAGCCAGATAAGAAAGAGTCTTCACCCTGTAATACCTTAAACTTCCCATAGATGAGGCCCATGGGATATATGCAAATGATCCCTTAAGGACATCCCAGCATTTTAGCTATACTGCTTCTCGATACTTGTAATTTTGAACTTTTTATTTCTAAGTCTTTACTGGTGCATTGGGACCAACACAACGAAATCCCAAAAGCTGTAGACATGCCAAGGTTCACCTTTTCCTTGAGTTCATCAGTACAATATAAGTGTAATATTTGGCTATACATTGGTAACACAGAGCTTAAGACCAAGTCTGATATTCATAAACATTAATGCACCTGCAAAATATCTTTAATAACGTTCAGACCAAAGGATGAAAAGGTTACACAGACAAACCATTCAGTAAAAACTCCAGTGAAGAGCCAGCTGAAATGTTCTGTAGGGGAAGCCCACAGGATATGTGCAAATGACTCTTTAAAGAAATACCAGTATTCTTATTATACATCTTAATGCCATGACTTTTTACTTTTAAGTCCTACTGGTGTATTCAAGCTGACAAAAGTCAAATCTCCACAATGACAGACATTCTATATATACTGAGCTTTTCAATGCCGCTTAAGTACAACATTTAGCTGTGCTTTGGCAAGTGAGTGTACTGTACAATAACACAAGGGTGTGTACAAATTATCCCAAATAACATACACACCAAAGGTTAAAAATGTCACCCCAGGGAAACTACTCTAGTAAAACTCCAAGAAAGGCCCTGCTAAGTTAGAGTTTTCACTGGGTAATGCCTTAAACCTCCTTTAGTTCAGTCCCATGTGAAATAAGCAAATGACCCCTTGAGGGCATCAGGGCTGTAGATGACAAAAGGGTTGTGAAAAGCAACCTGAGACACATGCAAAAGAAAAGTGAATGAGGGTACCTCAGTACTTAAGACAGGGTTATATATTCTCTTTCCTAGGTTGAGGTGCATTTATGTAGAAGAAAAGGAGGAGGCATGAAAACCAAGGCAAACAGAGAATGGGAAGACATATATGGGTGATAGTGACTCAAATGGATGGTTGAGCAAAGAAGCACAATGTACAAACAAAGAATGCATAGATGGGGAGACAACGTGGAAGACAAGCTGGGCATAGGTGATTGTTTTAAGGAAGGGATATCTGCAGTGGTCATGCATTCAAACTGCAGACATGCCAAAGCAGAAGTGGCATACAATACGGATAGCACACCTGCCCACATAGCCAAGTGACAGTTAAAGAGACCATATCAGATATGCATAAAAGGCCAGTTCCCTGTACTTAAGGATGACATAAGTACAGGACCACAGTCAATTGCACTGAATATAATAATGTGCATTGCCAGTTAGAAATATTCTGCCACTTGTGTTTGCTATCCAAGGCAACCACTTTGTAAACACATGCATGGTCAGTACAGACGGACATAAGGATAAGGTGGAGAGTCAGCTGGTGGTGATACACTGGCAACAAGGGCAGCTCATTAAGATGGGGTCAGGCACAATGCTCGGTGTCAAGAGGCAGCAGATCCCATCCATGTGGGATGTTGAGGGGCACCCCAAATTTTTGAGTGATCCCCAGTACATCTCATATCAACTCCTACAAGCTGGAGAACAGTTCAGAAAATTCCTTCTGTACCATGATATTCAGCTCATGTTGAACACCGGCTGTACCAATCCAGCTAACACCCACTCCTTCCCAACTCACCTCACAGCTGCTTATTTCAGACTAATTTCAGTACACTTCCCATCCATGATTCCATTAATAACCCCTCTTATCCCTCTAATCTATCTCCTCGAGTCTTCCCTCCTATATTCCCACTTTCCATTTCAAAGTAATCAAAGCAAAACATTGACTCACCTTCTGGTCCTGACAACCTTCTCCCATGGTCCTTATTCTTATGTAAGGACTTCATAGTCCCACCTTCTTCACATTTATATTCTCTGCCTAACTCAAAACATCATGATCGGCATCTAGGAAACAACTGTTGTTAAAACCCCTCCCCCAAAAACTAACCCATCTCATGTCACTGACTTCCATCCCATCTCCATTCTTCCCTTACTTGTTAAATTCCTTGAAAAATAGTTTACAATCAGCTCGCCCATAACATTTCCCAATATCATCTGCTGTCCTCAAAACAGCATGGCTTTTGGGCTGGTAGGAGCTTGTCTATAGCATTCTGGACACTTACTGATAACATCCTCATGGCTATGAACAAAGGCTTCCTCACTTCTTCCACTCCACCCACTCCTTAAAGGAGTCCCTCAGGGCTCCAATCTGACTCACCTGCTTCTTTACATTTTTATTAATAAAGTACCACTTGATCTTCCTCATCTGCCTTTCTGTTACTTTATGCTGATGACGTTGTCTTATTTCTGTCAAGCCTGACCTCCTTGGCCATATACCACTACCTAGAAAATTACTTCCTTTTGCTTATCAAATGGCTTAATAACAAAAAGCTAATTCTGAACACTTTGAAAACTAAAAGACTGCTGTTTGGTACCTCCCCTAAATGACAGAGAAATCCTAAATCACTTCTTATCTATCATCATCTTGATCGCCCCATTAATTATGTGATCTTCAATCCTTAGTATGTGGCTTGATCCCGCACTGAGCTTTCACCTTTAATTAGAACAAATATGGAGGAAAATTACTTCCATCCTAGTTTGGTTCTATAAAAGTTCCTCCTTTCTCTCCAGACCAACATGGAATACCACAGGCAAAGCCATTTTACTAGCATGGCGTGAATATGGATGTCCACTGGTTGTAGCAGCATCCCAGAAAAACTTCTCCACCATCCAAACTATAAGCAAAAGTATCTGTCATTTCACTACTGTCTCCCCTAGAAATTTATCATGCTTAACAAAGCCAACTAGCTACCTGTCGAACAACATGCAAAGCTGCTTATTGGATCCCAACTCTAAGATCACTCCTGTAATTCCCTTGGCTCCAACCTCTTTGGACAACCCCCCCACCCCCGCTACAGTCTAAGACATCTTAACCACTCTGGTCCACTTTGTCAATGTCCCAAAACCCAACTTCATTGCAGTAATCATGCCTTCTCAATCCTAGGCCCCAAACTCTCGAAATCCCTTCCTACTAATTTTAAATACTTAATGTAGTACCTATCATCATACCTCTCAACTGTACACATTTTTGCAGAATGTGCAAATTTTTGCCTCATATTTTAGGTGCATTCCTCCTAAAATATGTACCTTTCTGGCAAATAGCTGAGGACTGAAGTAATTAAATAATAACAAATATTTGAGTTTAAGACTCTGCATCCTTCAGCAAATTCATGCTAATGCAAAACCTATCATTCTATCACCTTTCCAAGTTTGTAAGAGCAATATTTAAAATCTGTCCCTATTTGTCCCCCATCATTTTAGGCTTTGTCTAGATTATTTCTGCTCTAAGATGTTGAGAGGTATGCCTATCATTTCATGTTCAGCTTAAAGATCATCTCAAGTCCAAGTCAGTTTGCATATGCTTTTCCTCTGAGCCCATCACTTAATCCCCCCGCTCTCTCCTTCACCAAGCAGACACCTTTATCGCCTTCACGTTATTTCCCTACACAAGATAACATAGTTACTGTGACATCTCTTTCACATTGTATATATATTTACTTTCTGTATGCCCTTCCCTTTGCTATTGTTTATACTTTGTGAAATATCCCTTTATTGTTTCACTCTCTTCTCTCCTCATTTAAGCATCACTTCCTATTGTTCCCTGTACTGCACACTTATTATATCTTAACAGAAAATGTTGTTTGTATTCATAATATCAGCCATTAATGTGCTTGTCCACTGTTATTTATATTAGTCTAGGCTGAGACTAAAATAGGTCCATATGGATCAGTGCTCTGCCATGGTCACCATACTGAATAAATAAGGATGTAAATACACAAATAAATAAATAAAAGGCCTGCTACAAGATTGTACAAGGAAACCCTTCAATTTAGACTAATTAAGGTTTTTGATCCGACCTACTACTGCTAAATTCAGTGCCCTTGTCTTCCTGTGCTATCCAAATTTAGGTCAGGCATTTACAAAAGATTAAAGTGCTGACATATAGGAAAACACCTCTAAAACACAAACAAAACAATGGTTTATGGAACAGCAAACTAACATTCTTCCTGTGTACCAGATGCCATAACTCCCAAAGGTACATCACTCTGAGAGCCAGGCACTCCTCCCTGCTGTAAGAAGTGAAATGTGAAATCAAACGTATGCCCATAAATATCAGTACAACCCCGATACATAGTCTAGTCAAACACATAAAATGGATTCTATTTTCTGTTCATGATCACAGTTACATGGCACACAGAGGTGTAGGCCTTACATGCATTTAGTGCTATATCAAAGCAGACACGTGTTGCACTTAACCACACACAACCAACATTATAACCCCACAAAAGCACGCATACCTGATGGCTAAAAGGCAGTGCAGTGAAACACTGAAGGCCTACCTATGTATAATAACCAGAGTCACCCTACACTGGATGCATCAAATAAAGATGTGTCAAATACAAGAGCCCAAAGGGACAGCCCTCAGATGTCCATAACTTGTAGAACATCACATATTTTGTCTCATGTTTTTTCTTCTTTAGTGTTTGTGATGTTTTGACACATCATCAATAACTACAATTAATATATCATCCAAATCATTAGAATTCCAAACCTAGTTGTGCTCAAGAAATGCTCATCACTGCAGATCTCCTTACTGTCTCACCCTTCCAAGTCAATGATAGCAAATATTACAACCTTCTCCTGACATTGGTCACATATTTGCCTTTATCCACGATTCTTAAGTTAAAAGGCTGTCAGCTGTGCCTGAAGGTTTAACTACAAATGCAATCAGCGACATCCACAGTAGCAAACAACAGTTACATGTTCATAATGAAACTAGCGAAAACAACACACATCAACATATTACATCAGTAACGGAAATGGACTAAACACACAGGTCGAATGATTAAATAGAGTCATAAATTCACAGCTAAGTACTAGGCTAGCTGCCCCTGTAGGCCATTTTAAGCCTTGACACTTTCCCTTTTTGTACTCGAATTAACCTCTCCCATTTTGTTAGAAGTTGGCCTTGCCCATCCCATGGTCGATCATTATATATTACTTCTAATGAGAATAACTGGGATCATACCATAGGTAATTTGAAAGTCCCCATGCGTGGGATAAAACATTTAGGAGCTGCCACTTCCATTACTGGTACAGGGGGCAATCCTGGGGTAAATTTTCTGTTTTATTGTAAATATGTTTACAAACTTGGAAGCCTTAATTTGGAGGCCTATCTGGCTCAAGGCATACATGCCTAACTGTTATAAGGATTCACAAGTAGCACCTTAGGCTGAGCTCAGTAACAACTGTACACATTTCTAACCTGTCTAATATTTATTTATTTATGCATTTTGTTGACAATGTTAGTCCCACTTATATCTATGGCATCTTTTCAGTGGAGACTTGTGGTGACATTCGTACTGACTAGGGAAAAATTAGAGTAGGACACAGGGAAATTTCCTCTACTATTTTTGCAAAGTGCTGTTGAATCTAGTATATCCACCTCACTTACCACCAACTCAGGCAGATGAGATTTTGGTTTAACATCTCAGATGGAAGAAGGCACACTCAACAGTGTAGCACCCCCTTATGTTGTCACTATATAAAAATGAGTCCAAGCATCTAGTGTGGGAACAGAACTCACAATGCATCAAAAGTGAGTCAAGTACTTATTGAACCAAGTTGAACAATGTGCTGCCACCTCCCAGACAATGAGATTAAGTAGCATATATGTCACCAACATTAGTCCAGACTATAAGCTGCCCAGGCAGACTCATTACAAAAAAAATTCCAAGGCTTCATAAACTTGTACTTTATCAGATGCAGCCATAAAATATACCTGCAAACGCCCAGGAATATATTCTGCATTGCTATGCTTATTGAAGCACACTAGTGATTTATCTGAAGCTCACTAGTGATTTATCTGCAATCTGCTTCAAACAGAGCCGCAGGTCATCAGTCCTCAACTGTGCCAGACCATCATACTAATGTGCACCTGCTTCATGGTACAGTGGATCCCTGTCCACTGCTGGACATCACCAGATCCTTCCACATGTCTCTCTAAATAAATGGACTCATCCATTGTCCACACAAGAAGATGGATGCAGAAGCATCAAGCTGAGGAGGTAAATTTCAAGGTGTCCTTCTGTCTCTAAATAGGTTCTTGCAAACCACCTTGTGCCATGGAGAAATGTCCATATTCATTATGTTTTGATCAGCTCTCAGATGTATTAAATGTACAGCAGCCCTCATACACCTGACTTTTCAAATGCAAAAGAAAATAATTTAGCTCAAAGGACAAGGCATATACCTCATGTAATAGTATCTCATCCACATGCATTACATGTAATAGAAAGGCTCAGTGCAGACAGCTGTTGAGGAGTCCACAGTACTCATAAAATCATCTAAGGCCAGCTTCGAGAGAAAAATTGCACAGGACACTAAGGATAATCACAAGGCTTTCTTTAGTTATGTTAGGAACCTGGGTGGGAATTCCCAGATATGCTCAGAATTAGTCCAAAATGACAAAAAATACACCGAGCCCACAGACATTGCCAACATCCTAGCTGACAGGTTCAGTGCAAACTTCTCCCCCCTCTCCCCACCAAAAGGGCAAATATCTATCCCAACAGAGTGCTGCCCCCCTGACATCTCAGATGCTCAGGTAAGAGCCGCCCTCTCCAAAGCAAAAAACACAGCATCAATGGGACCAGATGGTGTCCCAGGCTGCTTCCTACATGAACTCCAAGAAGAGCTAAACCCAAACATAAAACTACTGTTCAATCTTAGCCTTACTACAGGATATGTACCCAAAGAGTGGCGTACAGCAACAGTGGTCCCTCTCCACAAAGGTGGTGCCTCAACGGATCCTGGAAACTATCGCCCCATAAGCCTGACTAGCTTGCTCTGCAAAGCTATGGAAAGGATCATCATGGACCTCATAAATAAAGATATTGGGGACCTACAGACACTGGATCCTACCCAGTTTGGCTTTGTTAAGGGCAAATCCTGCCTCTTAAACCTGGTCGATTTCTTTGAAACAGTCACCAAGGCCATTGACGAGGGGAAGGTGGTCCACACAGCCTACCTGGACCTCGCAAAAGCCTTCGATACAATACCCCACTCGGGCATTATAGATAAGCTCACCAGCTTAAAAATAAACCCCTATGTCACTAGATGGGTTGCAAACTTGCTCAAGGACAGAACCCACATGGTTAGAATTGCTGGAGCCATGTCAGACTCCAAACCAGTTACAAGTGGCATCCCACAAGGCTCAGTCCTGGGACCTCTCTTGTTCGGTATATATTTCTCGGAGGTACAGGCCAACACGGAAGGACTGTGGCTGACCAAGTTCGCAGATGATTGCAAACTGGGCGCCATAATCAACTCTCCAGCCGACACAAGCATCCTCCAAAAGGGCTTCATAGAAACAGACAACTGGTGCCAGAGCCATGGCCTCAAGCTAAACGCCAAAAAGTGTATAGTCATCCCCTTTGGCAAAAACAAAGTGCCCACAAATTACCACATAGGTGGTAATCCATTAAGTACAGAAGAAGTCATTAGGGACCTGGGGACCCAAGTTGATAGCAATCTCTCATTTGACAACCACGTGGCCAAAGTGGTTAGAAAAACATTTTATATAGCCCACCTAATCATGAAGGGATTCACATCTAGATCAGGGGAGGTCATCGTACCTCTTTACTCATCCCTCATCAGGCCCATAATTGAGTACAATGCCCTTTTGGGATGTACCTTACCAGACACCTGCAGCAACTGGAAAGACCCCAAAAGTACCTCACCAAGAGTATCAAAGGGCTCAAACAGATGCCATATGCTGCCCAGTTAAAGAAACTCCAGCTCTACTCAGTGGCATACCGCCTGCTCAGAGGCGATCTGTGCCTGGCGTATAAAGCCATGTCCAACCCGGAATTAATGGTCATGCTGCACCTCAGAAAATCCAAATCCCATCGTGCTACGCTCGAGACTTGAACCTCAGCACTGAAATAAATAGGACATGCTGGAGGGACAGATTCATAACCCAGAGGCTCCCTTCACTCTGGAATAAAATCCCAGTCCAGGTTAGGCAGAGTCCCACACTGACTCTCTTCAAGAGGAATCTTGATGAGTGGATGGGAGATCGTAGGTTTACCCCGGCTATCACTTCTGTGTCACTGTTAGACAGAGGCACAGTATACTAACCTCAAAAAAGGCATAGCAAAATTAATTTAAAATGGGTGGCGAAAGCCAAACACACTCTGGCTAGGCTTATAAATGCCCTAGGGCAGATAGCCTAGTATGAACCTATGAACCTATGAACCTATGTCAACTGAATAAGATACTGCACTATGATGTCATCCTGTTCCAAATGACATGATTCGTGCAGATCCATAACAATGGTGTAAATGAAGCTCAGTAATGATGCGAGCAATAACTGACCATGCAAACATATTGGTGTTGAAAATAAGCTCCATTTCACCTCAGGGTATAGTAGAGTAGTGCAAAGAGAGAAACCTCTGCCCAGAATGTACTAGTCTGGTAGGGATACCACATGCTGGCACCATTTTCAAAACCTCACAACCATCCACAAAATAGTTATGAGTGTGTGTGTGTGTGTGTGTGTGTGTGTGTGTGTGTGTGTGTGTGTGTGTGTGTGTGTGTGTGTGTGTGTGTGTGTGTGTGTGTGTGTGTGTGTGTGTGTGTGTGTGAGCACGCATGCGCACGTGTGCAAGTGTGTGCAGTTCCAAATGTACATAGTGATACAATGTAACCTAATACTGAGGAAATGCAGTTTTCCAGACTTAAGGAATAATAAAACACAAAATGGGAAAACTAATTATACACAAAGGATTACTGTTAATATAGCTATATGGATTATTAAAACAGATCACTGTCAAAACTTCTGATGTAAAATCCATGTCATAGGTCACTTTGTATTCTTATTAAAAATAAGAAAGCAGGAATCACATTATACCTCTCAACCTCTTAGAGCAAGAAATCTGGACATAAGTAAAAGTGGGTAAAGGTCCAAAATATGGACAATTTTTAAATATTGCTCTTATAAACTTAGAAAGTTGATAGAATAACAAGTTATACATTAGTATGAATTTTCTGAAGGGTATGAAGTCTGAAACTCAAATGCCTGTCTTTATTTTTTGACTTCAGTTTTTAATGAGTTGCCACTAATTTGCCAGAAAACTAGAACTTTATGAAAAATGGACCAAAACATGTGCCAAAAATCTGGACCTTCTGCGAAAAACTGTACATTTGAGAGGTATGAATCACATTTGTATTGCATAAGAAGTTTAGACAGTAGTCTATTTTAATAATTGGTCCACAAATATCAAGAGTAAGCATTCCTGTACAAATAGTTTTCCCATTTTGTGTTATGTTCATAGTGATACACTCTTACTAATGTATCCATTTTAGGCATACCTCTCAATCTCTAAGCATAAGAAATCTGGATAAAAATATGATACAAAAGCCCAGCATTGGGGACAAATTTTAAATATTGCTCTTATAAACGTAGAAAGTTGCTAAAATAATAGGTTTTACATTAGCCTGCATTTTTCTGAAGGATATGAAGTCTGAAACTCAAGTATATGTCATTATTTAATGACTTAACTCTTCAATGATTTGCCAGAAGCCCACAGATTTTATGAGGACAGACCATAAATATAATGCAAAAATCTGGACATCCTGTAGTGTTGAGAGTTATGATTTAAGGGGTATATACCATCAATGCATGCCAAAAGTCAGAGATAAGAATTAAGCTTTCTGCCTTTGGGGGCCATCCAATTCTAAGCCTAGCCAATCATTTCAAGGGTAAGAATCAAACCCTATACTTTGTCTCTAAGGCAAACGCCTTAATCATTATGCCAAACCCCAACCAGTTAATTGCATGTTATTTACTATTTGCCTATTCTGTGAATGTATGAATAGTGTTTACAGTTGCATGGCTATCATTCTAGAAACACGCTATGATCAGCTGTGCAGTTTCTTATGAACACTGAGACCAGTACTATTTCTTTTGCTAATGTCGCCTGGAAGGTGCTGGTTACAGAATGACAGCTGCATGATAATTTCACATTTGCAGTGTCTCACAGTAGTGCATGTCTCACAAATAGCCTGCATGTGTCTCAGAGCCTAACAATGTGATGCTGAGGTCATATGGTTCGGTGGATAGGTACATGCATCCATTGTGGCTGTAGACATTAGTGCATGCTCATGTATCCTCCATTGAGATGTCCTACAGTGTCCAGCTTATAGGAAGGTTTTCCATTATTGTACCTGTTCAGCCTGTCCAGTGAACAGCTTCAGCATCAGATATTTCTCTCTGCATTGGAATTACTTGGACATTAAGATCCCCATGGTCATCAGCACCCTCATCCTCCACCAGCTGTAACCTGGCCTAAGATAGACCCTTGCATTTACAGTTGACAGGACATCACGATTATGCTCTGGAAATTCCTAGTACCCCACTGAAATCTAGTTTCCCCAGTGGCAAAAGGACTTAACCACCTTTGTCACTTGCCCACTAATAGAGATAGTAGATATCTCTGGACCTGCCATGTCTCCTCTGACTGTTGTCATGCCTCGAGTTTGACCTGTATCATTCTCATCCATATCCACAATGACAAGTATATGTTCCACCCCCATTAATTCACTACCAGTATAGTCTTTGCATCATTGTCCCTCATTAGTTCACCACCAGTACAGTCTTTGCATCATTCTGCAGTGTCATCAGTTGGAGTATCTGTCTCACCCCTATTGAATCACCACCAGTACAGTCTTTGCAGTGTAATCAGTTGGATCTCCACCTGCTGTGGTAGTAGCCCTATCTAAACGGTGAAAGGTTAATAGGTGAAAGGTTAATAAGTGTAGGACACCTAAGCAGAGGAAATCAGACATGCATCAATCTGCATGGCTCTAGCGATTACCAACATACAAGACTTTGTCGCCACAGAAACACAATGGAAAGCCCTAAGATACATGCAAGATGTGTGTGACAGATATACTAAGGTGAAGCACTGATGTGCAATGCAAGAGATACATGACCGGAGTCCTAAGAAACATGGGCAGTCTGTCGGGAATTCTTTTTGATGGAGAGCTTCAACACATCACTGGCAAGTGCATAATTTTCTAGAGAACCAGTAGGCAGTCAGTGTGGCACCGTTGTACAAGAGTTGAGTAGGAAAAATCAGAGGAGCTGCACACCTGTTATCTTAATAGAAGTAACATGCAAATTCAAGGACAGAATCCCATTGGGAAGGCTGGTAACATTTCTGCAGGACAACAATCTTAGGGTCATTGACCATTATGGGTTCACACTTCAGGATCTCTCATTAAAACATGATCCAGTCTCATGTCTCAGTTATATTTAAAACTGACTGGTAAGTAAGAACAGACATAGTCGTGCTGTAAGCTAGCAAGGACTTTGGTAAGTACCAACAGACTTAGTCATTCTGGAAGTTGGTAAGGACTTTGGTAAGTGCTAACAGACATAGTCATGCTGGAAGTCGGCAAGGACTTTGGTAAGTGCCTAGCACTCTTGTGTGGGGTCATTTACTGCACTGTTATAACTTGTTGATACTTGTGAACCTCTGCTAGCTCTGAAAAAACAAAAACAAAAAATCTTGCTTTTTTCCCACTTTTCTGAGATTTAAAAAAGTTCAGTTACAGGTTTGCTGTTCTTGAACTGTTTGTAAGTTTCTGTGAGGCCATTTTTTGCTTGGGCTAAAGGGAAGTCTCTCTGTTGATCAGTGGCAGTGAAAAACATTGAGCAGCCTGCCTGCCCCTGTGGGAGTGGTTACTGACTTGAAACTGTAGTTTTATTGGCCATTTTGGGTCAATTCCAAAACTCCTTCATCTTCCTCTCTTAAAACCTGGTTGCCTCATGGTTTTGACATCTTTTCAGGCTTGTTGGCTGTTGGTGAAGCACCCACCAGAGGAGACAATGCTGAGAGAAGAAAGGAGCCACTTTTGAGATTTTAAGTATTTTTCCTCTGTTTATTTGCTAAGTTTTTCTGCATAGACGCCTATTTTGAACATTTTCTGGCTTGTTAAACTTGATTTCTGCATTAGTAACTGTATTTAGAGCACAACCTAGAGCTGTTTACTGAATTTCCTGTTTGCACTTATTTTTAAAATCGTTTTTTTCTCAAAACTTGCATTTTATCTGTCTTTGGCCTAGCACTCTTGTGTGGGGTCATTTACTGCACTGTTATAACTTGTTGATACTTGTGAACCTCTGCTATCTCTGAAAAAACAAAAACAAAAAATCTTGCTTTTTCCCACTTTTCTGAGATTAAAAAAGTTCAGTTACAGGCTTGCTGTTCTTGAACTGTTTGTAAGTTTCTGTGAGGCCATTTTTGCTTGGGCTAAAGGGAAGTCTCTTTGTTGATCAGTGGCAGTGAAAAACATTGAGCAGCCTGCCCGCCCCTGTGGGAGTGGTTACTGACTTGAAACTGTAGTTTTATTGGCCATTTTGGGTCAATTCCAAAACTCCTTCATCTTCCTCTCTTAAAACCCTCTTTTGCGCGGTTTTGCACGTTTTTGTGCATAGCGCAACAGCGGGCAGTGCCGCCTAATTGGGTTTAAACTATTCCTGGCTCTACAAAGTCTGCTGTTCACTTTTTCCCTTAGAACTGTTCTATCTCTCAATTTAAACACCATATTCTCATTCTAAGGCCCTTCACTGGTCCAATTAAGTAATCCTACAAGTTAGCACTATTAAGCCATAAGCACTACTTACTCTTATACTCTCTACCATTACCCTGTCCTCTATTAGTCCATCTTAAATTCAGTTTCCTTATATTACTCTAGCATGTCCAAAGGTCAGTCAATGGTTTCCTCTCCAGTCCAGCTGGTGAATCTGGGAATTTTGAGGCAATGTTACAACTGTCTCATGTACATGGACAACCCTCTCCTCCTCCAAACAGGTTCAAATACATGTGAGAGATGCAACTATTTAGCCAAATTGGAGGCTGAGCTCTCTCATCTCAAAACTGGTGTAATCAGTCAGGAGGAGAAGGTAACCTCACACAACACAATTCCAGTATCACATAGTCCCACCACATCAGCGAACCAAACACATAAATACACAAAAACATACTCGGAGGCTCTAAATAAAAATCTACCTAAGCAACAGAGACCTCCAAAGCAGACATCCAAGCAAACGCTACCTCAAAACAAACCACGCACAACACATAGCCCACAAAGTCAGTGTGCCAAGCAGCCACAGCCCTTAAGGCTGAATAACACACCTGATACTCTTGCAATAGGTGACTCTATTGTCAGACACACTGACGTCCCGCTCACCAGGCTGAATAAAGACAAGGTCATGGTGAGCTGCCTGTCGGGTGCTAGAATCCGCCACATAACGCAAGCACTCAGGTCACTCCAAAGCAAATACAAATATGACTCAGTCATTGTACATGCTGGTGTGAATGACCTGAGATGTACCTCCCTGGACTACATGAAAAGAGACATAGAGGAGCTCTCTGATCATGTAGCCCAGGCTGGTATGACCCTGACCTTGAGCAGCATCTTACCCTCACCTAGAATGATGCCACAGTACAAAGACAAAATGATCGATTTTAACAACTGGCTAAAATTTTGGTGTCATTCAAAGGGGATCCAGTGTCTGTCAGCCTGGGATGACATGCTCGACAAGCCACGTTGCTTCGCTAGGGATGGCTTGCACCTGTCACCCCTGGGCTTTCGGATATTGGCAAAGGCTCTTGCCACCCCCATGGTGCCTTTTTTAGGCAAGGCTCAAAAGTCAAACCCACCCCCATAGACAGCACAAGGAACAAGAAACTAAGGGTAATGCTGCTAAACGCCAGAAGTCTTAACCTCAAGATGCAAGCACTCAAAGCTCTCCTCAGTATGGAGAACATCGATATCTATGCAGTGACAGAAACCTGGTTCAAGGCTCCAGAGAGCACCCCAGCACTACCAGGCTATACCTCATATCATGCTTTTTGGCCCCAAAACCCAGACTGAACCACAAAAGGAGGGGGAGTTTCCATATTTATCAAGGATATCCACACCTCCAGGTTAGTGGCATTGCACGAAGTATCGGAGACCATCCATGTGCAACTAACAGTGGGCAAGACTGCTTTTCAGTTTATAGCATCCTACAGACCACCCTCTCAAAGTCAGGAATCCCACTCGGCTTTCCTGAAAACATTGAAGAACATGAAGATTTCTCTGAACACCATTATATTGGGTGACTTCAACTACCCAAACATTGACTGGGAGCACTACTCAAGCCCCAGCACCTTAGCCCAAAGGTTCCTGGAAATTATAAACTCAAATGCTATGGAACAACTAGTCATCACTCCCACAAGAGGGGACAACATACTAGACCTGATCATTACCAACACGGGGACTCTATGCTCCACACCAGAAGTATATCCCTCATTGGTAAGATCAGACCATAAATTAATTTCACTGGATGTCCACATCCCGACCCCAACCCCAGCCCAGAAAACCACAGTGAAAAACTTCTCAAAAGCGAACTTCTCACTTCTCAAAACCAAAGTGGAAATCTTCAAGGCCCCAGGGCCAGTGGAAACTATGGCCCAAACTGCAGAATCCTATATAAACGCATTCTACGGACATCTCCAGGAATGCATGGATCATGCTATTCCCAAACAAAACCAAGACCCAATCATCCAAAGGCAGGCGTCCAGTCTGGTGGACCCCTGCCATAAATAAACTGTACAACAGAAGGAGGAAGCTACTACATGATAGAGCAAAATCCCTAATAGGGAAGGCATCTCTGATCAGTACTAGCAAAAAATTATGATCCCTCATAAAATCCTCCAAGGCCAGCTTCGAGAGAAAAATTGCACAGGACACCAAAGACAATCATAAGGCTTTTTTCAAGTTATGTTAGAAACCTGGGATGCAACTCCCAGACTTGTTCTGAGTTGATTCTAAATGACAAAAAATACACTGAACCCACAGACATCACCAATATCCTGACAGACAGGTTCAGTGCAAACTTCTCCACCCCCTCCCCCCAAAAGAGCAAGTATCTATCCCAGCAGAGGGCTGCCTCCCAAACATCTCTGATGCTCAGGTGAAGGCTGCCCTCTCCAAAGCAAAAAACACTGCTTCCATGGGACCAGATGGCGTCCCAGGTTGCGTCCTACATGAACTCCAAGAGGAACTAATCCCTCAAATAAAACAGCTATACAATCTCAGCCTCACTACAGGATATGTGCCCACAGAATGGCGTACAGCAACAGTGGTCCCACTCCACAAAGGTAGCGCCTCTACAGACCCTGGAAACTATCGCCCCATAAGCCTGACTAGCTTAGTCTGCAAGGCTATGGAGAGGATCATCATGGAGTTCATAAACAAAGACATTGGGGACCTACAGACACTAGATCCTACCCAGTTTGGCTTTGTCAAGGGCAGATCCTGCCTTTTGAACCTGGTTGACTTCTTCGAAACAGTCACCAAAGCCATAGATGAAGGGAAGGTAGTCCACACAGCCTGTCTGGACCTTGCAAAGGCATTTGACACAATACCCCACTCGGGCATCATAGATAAGCTATCCAGCTTAAATATAAACCCCTATGTCACAAGATGGGTCGCAAACTGGTTCAAAGACAGAACCCACAGAGTGAGAGTTGCTGGAGCCATGTCAGACTTGAAACCGGTCACAAGTGGCGTCCCACAGGGTTCTGTCCTGGGACCACTCTTGTTCGGTATATACTTTTCCGAGGTACAGGCCAATGTGGGAGGACTATGGCTCACCAAGTTCGCAGACGACTGCAAACTGGGCGCCATAATCAACTCTCCAGCTGACACAAACATCCTTCAAAAAGGTCTCACAGAGACAGATAACTGGTGCCAGTGCCATGGTTTAAAGCTAAATGCCAAAAAATGTATAGTCATACCCTTTGGCAAAAACAATGTGCCCACAAATTACCACATAGGCGGAAACCCATTAAGTACAGAGAAAGTTATTAGGGACCTGGGGACCCAAGTTGATAGCAATCTCTCCTTTGAAAACCACATTGCCAAAGTGGTTAGAAAGACCTTCTACATAGCCCACCTCATCACGAAGGATTTCACATCTAGATCAAGAGAGGTAATCGTGCCCCTTTATTCATCCCTCATCAGGCCCATCATAGAATACACTGCCCCTTTTGGGATGTACCTTACCCGACACCTGCAGCAATTAGAAAGACCCCAAAAGTATCTCACCAAGAGGATCAAGGGTCTCAAACAGATGCCATATGCTGCTCGGTTAAAAAAACTTCAGATCTACTCAGTTCCATACCGCCTCCTTCGAGGCGATCTATGCCTGACATACAAAGCTATGTCAAATCCAGAATTAATGGACATGCTCCACCTCAGTAAATCTAAATCCCTTAGAGTCACACGCTCGAGGGACTTGAACCTCAGCACAGAAATAAATAGAACATGCTGGAGGGACAGGTTCATAACCCAGAGGCTCCCTTCGCTCTGGAATAGAATTCCAGTTCATGTGAGGCAGAGCACCTCACTGAATCTCTTCAAGAAGAATCTCGATAGGTGGATGGGGGATCGTAGGTTTGTCCCAGGGATTACTCCCGTGTCACTATTAGACAGAGGCACAGTAAACTAAACCTTAAAAGGGGCACAGTATACTCAAATCAAGGGGTGGCGTAAGCCATACAGAATCGGGCTAGGCTTATAATTTCCCCAGGGCAGATAGCCTAGTATGAACCTATGAACCTATGACATAGTCATGCTGGAAGTCGACAAGGACTTTGGTAACTGCCAACAGACATAGTCATGCTGGAAGTCGGCAAGGACTTTGGTAAGTACAAACAGTCATAGTCATGCTGGAAGTTGGTAAGTACCTGGAATCCTATTCAAGAGGCTGATAGGAAACTGGAGGGGTCAGGGGTAGGAAACTGGAGGGGTCCAAAGGGGTAGGACCAAGTATGAAGAACTAGATAGCTGCATGGTTGACTGGTGGGACACAGAGAATTGTGGTAACTGGTCAGAGTCAGAAATTAGATAAGCGACTACTAAAATAGCGCAGAGACCTTTTTTGTTTCCAGTACTCTGCTTTGTTTCTCTCAGACATAACTAAAGGCAGAGCAGTAGCTGCCTCACCTACTGCTCAGTGCCTGTCCCTGATCTGGCAACCTCCACCTCAGCTCTTCAATTAAAGAGCAAAACAAAAAAAAAAAACACAGGTCCACTCCCGTCATGAGTAACCGCTGCACCAAGATCCATTCCTCACCTTACCTTCTCACCCCCAGCACTTCAGTTGAGGAGAATAAAAAAAATGAACTCCCTTAGTCGGGCAAAAAAAAAGACCACTACTTTAACACTGCAGCAAGCTGATTGCTACATTCTTAGCAATCAGCTTGCTACAGTAGCTTACCAATCAAGAAGCACTGAAGTGGTTTCCTGTATCGGCATTCAGAAATGCAGAAAAGTATGCAACAACTGCACTTCCCTAATGTGCCCCCTAACAAACTGTACCTGGGGTGGCTGCCCCCTTCAACCCACCCTTGATACAGTTCTGTCTGAGGGAACAGAAAACAGGATCAGCCTCTTTACAGGTGACCAAAGATAGATGCAGCAGTGAGAGTTAGATAGAACATAGTTGGAAAGGCTGAATAACAGAGCATAAGGGTGGCCTTTATGTTCAGTGCACATGAATATAAAGTTCTGCAACTTGGCCCATAACAGTCCTGCTGTGAAGTATCAGCTAAAAAAGTGGAACTGATGTAACAGATAAGGAAGAGAATCTGGAAGAGTTAACTGCACCATTACTTGTCTACCAGAAGCAAAGTGAGAGAGCAGAGCTGGCAGAAAACAGAATGTTGGGGTGTAGCCTCATAAGGTATGATAGAGCAAAGCTGGCAGCAAACAGAATGTTGGGGTGTATCCTCATAAGGTATGACAGAACAGAGCTAGCAGCAAACAGAATGTTGGGGTGCATATTCATAAGGTAGACTCCAGAAGCGTTTGTGCGCAATAAAGCTGCTTGAACTGAACCCACAACTGTTTGTCTGTGTTATCCTGACCAGATGAGTGGCATGGTATCAGAACTGGGATTAAGACAGTAACTTCTTCAAGCCATGAGGTGCAAACTTGAAGGTGGAAAAAAGGGCCAGAAATGAACTTAAGGTAACCAAAACTTGCACAAATAATTTATTTTGTAAAGAAAATGAAACAGAGCATTTGTAAGCAACAAAGCTCTTCATTAATGAAATGAAAGGTACAAAACGAAGTGTTCAAAACTTTGACATTTGATAAAACTAGCAGAACTATTCTTATGTGGCTCAGCATTACCTCCGGTTTGCATAACAAGCATGTTTAAAGTAAAACGAGCACAAGAGTAGGATAAGAGATTAAAAGGACATAACGAGTACAAAAAAAGGCATAACGAGTACAATAAAAGGACATAATGAGTAAAATAAAAGGACATATCGAGTACAATAAAAGGGCATAACGAGTACAATAAAATGACATAATGAGTACAATAAAAGGGCATAACAAGTACAATAAAAGGACATAACGAGTACAATAAAAGGACATAACGAGTACAATAAAAGGGCATAATGAGTACAATAAAAGGACATAACAAGTACAATAAAAGGGCATAACGAGTACAATAAAAGGACATAACGAGTACATTAAAGGGCATAACGAGTACAATAAAAGGACATAACGAGTACAATAAAAGGACATAATGAGTACAATAAAAGGGCATAACGAGTACAATAAAAGGACATAATGAGTACAATAAAAGGACATAACGAATACAATAAAAGGGCATAACGAGTACAATAAAAGGACATAACGAGTACAATAGAAGGGCAAAATAAGCTTAAAGAGCAAGGCAACTGCATGTTTTTTAGTAAAAAGACCATGCTGGGGCACAAACTACTATTTCGTATTGACCGAAGCCATTCAAAGCATAAATAGAGTTGTTTGAAGTATCTCAGAGTGTGCAAAGTGTTTGCAGACTGTGTGCTTTATTACAGTGCAATTATTTCAAACAATTTGCTGTGTGCAAAGTACAGTTATATTGCAAAGTGCAGTCAAAGTACAGCCATTTTGAAAAGCTTCTTGTGCTGTGTACATTTATTCGCAAAGTGACACCATTTTAAAGTGTTTCTTACACTGTACAGAGTTATTTCACAAAGTACAGCCATTTTGAAGAGTTTCTGTGTTGTGTGCAGTTTATTTGCAAAAGTGGATTCATTTTAAAGTGTTTCTTACTCTGAGCTTTTTCTGCTGTGCACAGTTTATTCACAAAGTACATTCATTTCGAAATATTTCTTAAACTGATAAGGAGTGGTTGCACAAAGTAAAGATTTTAAAGTGCTCTTGTGCTACAGAGACTTATTTGGCAAATTGCAGTTATTTCAAAGAGTCTGTTGTGCTAGTGGGCATAATTACAAATTCTGGCATAAAAGTTCTGGCATATTTGTATGTGTGTATGTTCATACATAACTCCAAGCACCTTCACTACTATGTATTGATATGGCAGAGGCATTTCACAGACCCCGTCCACTTGTGCTTGATCATAATATAGCAGAGAATTGGAGAGTACTTAAGCAGGAATACAATATTTTCATACAAGCAGCTATTTCTGACAAAGATGCACGTACAAGGACATTCATTGTGCTTAACTTAGCTGGGGTCAGAGGCCATTGAAAGAGAGCACTCATTTGCATATATGCACAAGAAGTATATGCAGGAAAGGAGGAAACTGCCATATTGCTGAACCAGCAAAATCATAGGAAGACCCTGAGTGCATGAAATGTACATTTAGAGAAATGTGCAACCCCCAGACAGATGTTACATTAGAGAGGCACTTATTTTATACAAGAGACCAAAAAGCCAGGTGAAACTTTTGCGGCCTATATCACTGACTTGAGAAACAAAGCTAAGCCGTGCAGATTTGGAGATTTGAAAGATGAGTTAGTAAAGGACAGGCTTGTGTGCATTGTTAATAATGCTGCAGTGAAAAAGATTTTGCTTTGTGACAGTGATTTAACATTAAGCAAAGCCATAGAGATTTGACAAATCCATGAGCTCACAGAAAGGCAAACAAGTATGCTTGTAAGTGATAGGTGCATGGTTTCAACAACCTTTAGAGCAAGCGTAGACAGCAAGCAGCACATGGCAAGCAGAAGCAAGCCTAAGCACAGAGCAGCTGCAACTCCTGTAGGATTCCCTGGGAGAAGCTGTAACTTTCTAGAAATTTCTAAGACTAGCTCAGCAAAACGGACATGCTCAGTGCAGTATAAGGGTAAATCAGCAAAGCCCAAGTCAAGTCTTATTGTTACTGTCTTAATTGTGGAGCCAGCCATGAGTCTAAAAGAGAGAAGTTGGAGGGAAGCTTCTAACGTATCAGTGGGAGTGGTAAGCACCAGGTAACCTATCTACCACAAGAGCAGTGGTTTCTGGCCAAAAATTGTAGTTTTTTGGCCATTTGGGCAGATTTTTTTCCATCTCTTTCAACTTTCTGGTTTGAAATCCTGCATTTGTGCTTGTTTCCCACTTTTCCTTTAACTAGTCCAGTCCAGATACAAATTTGCTGTATCCAGGATTGTTTGTAAGCTTCTGAGCCCCCCAAGCCTTTTTGTGTTGGAGGGAAGCCTTCCAACTTGTCAGTAGAAGTGGTAAGCACTAGTAGCTTATCTACCACAAGAGGAGTGGCTTCTGGCCCAGAAATTGTACTTTATTGGATGTTTGGGCAGTTTTTCCATCTCTTTCAACTTTCTGGTTTAAAAGGCCATGTTTGTGCTTTTCCCGCCTTTCTTCTAACTAGTCTAGTCCAGATAAAGATTTGCTGTATCCAGGACTATATGTAAGCTTCTGAGTCCCCCAAGCCGTTCTGTGTTGGAGAAAAGCCTTCTAGCTTATCAGTGGGAGGGGTAAACACTAGGTAGCCTATCTACCACAAGAGGAGTGGCTTCTGGCCTAGAAATTGTAGTTTATTGGCCATTTGGGCAGTTTTTCCATCTCTTTCAACTTTCTGGTTTAAAAGCCCACATTTGTTCTTTTCATAGGTTTATAGGTAGGTACTAGACTATTGGCCCTAGGGCCTATATAAGCCTAGCCAAAAAGGTACCCCGGCTTTCAGCACCAAAGATAATAAGTTGATCCAAGGCATTGGAATTTATGAATTCCAGAAAACGTTGAGCAAAAGACTTGATACATGAGTAGTTTTCCCTGTTAATGGTGGGGTAGTTGAAATTGCCCATTATTAGGGTGTTAGGTTGTACCCTAATATTTTCCAGTGTATCAAGAAATAAGGAGTGGGAAACCTGGGGCATGGTGGGGGATCTGTAGCAAGTTACAATTTGGATTGCGGTCTTGACCAGAGTTAGTTGCACTTGAATAATCTTGGATGCATTATGCTAAGCAACTAGCATGGAGGTGTGAATATCCTTAATGAATATGGACACACCTCCCCCTTTAGTGTTTTAGTTCAGGTTAGGTGGCCAAAAGGTGTGGTATGAATTATAGCCTGGTAATGCAGGGGTGCTCTCTGGAGCCTTGAACCAGGTCTCTGTCACTGCACAGATGTTGATGTTCTCCATGTTCTCAATTTTAAGGAGTGCCTTGAGTGAGTGCATTTTGAGATTTAGACTTCTAGCATTGAGTAGCATTCCCTCAGATTTTGCTTGCTTGTACCTGTTATGGTGGTGAGTTTGTCATTTGAACCTTGCCTAAAAAAGGCATTATAGGGGTGGCAAGAGCCTTAGGCAGTATCTGGAATCCCAATGGTGACAGCTGCAGGCCATCTCTGGCAAAGCATCATGGTCTGTCGATCATGTCATCCCAGGCAGACAGATACTGGATCCCCTTAGAATGACACC
The DNA here is from genome assembly GCF_019279795.1 of Protopterus annectens. Taxonomy (NCBI): domain Eukaryota; kingdom Metazoa; phylum Chordata; order Ceratodontiformes; family Protopteridae; genus Protopterus; species Protopterus annectens. The sequence continues at coordinate 94,328,308 of NC_056746.1, forward strand.
AGTAGCTTAGCCAATTCTTGAAGTCAATCATTTTGTTCTTGTACTGTGGTATCATTCTGGGTGATGGTAGGATGCCGTTCAAAGTTAGGGTCATACCTGACTGGGCTACAAGATCAGACAGCTCCTTCATGCCTCTTTTCATGTAGTCCAGGGAGGTACATCTCAGCTCATTCACACCAACATGGGCAATGACAGAGTCATATTTGTACTTGTTGTAGAGTGACCTGAGTGCATGCATTATGTAGTGGCTCCTGGCACTTGACAGGCATCTGACAGTAACTTTCTCCTTATTTAGCCTGGTGAGTGGAACATCAGTGTGCCTGACTATAGAGTCACCTATGACTAGAGTGTTGGGTACGTTGTTATGCCTTATGGGCTGTGGTTGAGTGGCACACACTGAGTTTGTGGGCTATGTGTCATTTGGGTTGTGTTGTGGGGAGTGGAGGTTACTTGCATTTCTGCTTTGGAGGTCCCTGTTGCTTGGGCAGATTTTTATTTAGAGCCTCCGTGAATGTAGGTGTGTGTTTTGTTTTTCTATGTGTGTGTTTTGGTGGTGTAGGTTTTGAGGGAATATGTGATGAGTGTGGTATGGTGCAAGTGTTTACCCTCTCCTCTTGACTGTCTAGTCCAGTATTGGGTGAAGAGAGCTTTGCTTCCAGTTTGGCTATATAAGTGCATCTCTCACAGGTTGTAGTGTTGGGTGGTAGGAGGAGAGGGTTGTCTGTGTACATGAGGCAATTGCTGCATTGCCCCAAGATGCCCAGATTCATAAGGTAGACAGGAGAAAACACCAGGAGCTGACCCTTAGACATGCCTGGATATGTGATTATTTATTAAGTACTAAAACATGTTTTCCTCTAGACAAGTAAGGAAAGTTAAGTGCTGTAGTAATTTGTAGCTTATTTAGTGTTTACAGTGAGTTCTGAACAAGTGCTGAGCTCAAGAAAACAGATTTGAGTGCTAAAACTAAAAAAACTGGCTAGTTCTAAGGGAAAATTTGAAGAGCAGACTTTATGGCGGCATGAATAGTTTAACCCTAGCTAAGCGGCGGGGGCTCAGAAGCTTACAAACAGCCTTTCTTCCAACTAGTCTAGTCCAGGTACAGATTTTCTGTATCCAGGACTGTATGTAAGCTGCTTTGCCCCCCCCCAAGCCTTTCTCTGTTGGAGGGAAGCCTTCTAGCTTGTCAGTGGGAATAGTAAGCACTAGGTAGCCTATCTACCACAAAAGGAGTGGTTTCTGGCCCAGTAATTGTAGTTTATTGGCCGTTTGGGCAGTTTTTCCATCTCTTTCAACTTTCTGGTTTAAAAACCCACATTTGTGCTTGTTTCCCACCTTTCCTGTAACTAGTCTAGTCCAGATACAGATATGCTGTATCCAGGACTGTTTGCAAGCTTCTGAGCAGTGTGAAAGTCTACTCTTCAATTTTTCCCTTAGATCTGCTAGTTCTCTCCTCTCCTGCACTTTTACTAGCTTATTAGTCTAGCACTTTACCAGACTTCTTGTAGCAATTATTGTAGCACTCAAAAGTTCTACCAGCACTACACGTTCTACAAGGAAACAACTCTAGTACTTATTATTATTAATGCCCACCCCTCCAGGCATGTCTAAAGGTCAGTTCCCTGTGCTTTCTCGTATTAACCTGGTGAACTTGGGCATCCTGAGGCAATGCAGCTACTGCCACATGTACACTGACAACCCTCTCCTCTTACCTCCCAACACTCACTTGCAAGAGATGCACTTATCTATCCAAAGTGGAAGCCCTGCACTCTCTAGCCAAGACCGGAATAGCTGGTCAAGAGGAGAAGGTCAACACTTGCACCACACCACATGGAACACATAGCCCTCCAGAACACACACCAGCACTGCCTTCACATAAAAACACAAACCACACACCCACCTTCATGGAGGCTCTCAGTAAAAATCTACTCAAGCAACAGAGACCTCCAAGGCAGAAGCGCACTTGTCCACAACAACACAACACTAATCATGAGACACGTAACTCTCCTAAACACTGTGCCACTCAACCAAAGCCCCTAAGGCAAAACAGCATGCCCAACACACTAGTCATAAGTGACTCGATAGTGAGGCACACTGATGTCCCACTCACTAGGATGAATAAGGAGAAAGTAACAGTCAGCTGCCTGACAGGCACCAGGATCCACCACATAATGCACACACTCAGGTCCATGAACAACAGGTACAAATATGACTCTGTCATTGTTCATGTTGGTGTGAATGACCTGAGACATACCTCCCTGGACTACATGAAAAGAGACATGAAGGAGCTCTTGGATTATGTGGCTCAGGCAGGCATGACCCTAACCCTGAGCAGCATCCTACCATCACCCAGAATGATACCACAGTACAAGCAGAAAATGATTGATTTCAACAATTGGCTAATTTTCTGATGTCATTCTAAGGGGATCCAGTATCTGTCTGCCTGGGATGACATGATTGACAGACCTCGATGCTTTGCCAGAGATGGCCTGCATCTGTCACTCCTGGGCTTCCAGATACTGACCAAGGTTCTTGCCACCCCTATAGTGCCTTTTTTAGGTGGTGTTCCAAAGACCAAATTACCACCATTAACAGCTACAAACAAATGCAATCTAAGGGTTATGCTGCTCAATGCTAGAAGTCTAAATCTCAAAATGCACTTGCTCAAAGCAGTTCTTAAAATGGAGAACATCGACATTTGAGCTGTAACAGAGACCTGGTTCAAGAGAGCAGAAAGCACCTCTGCACTACCAGGCTATAACTCATTCCACAAAGACCACCAATCAAACACCAAAGCAAGCACAATAAAATTATGGTTTACGTTTAAAACTGCGAATTGCAGTGGTTCAAGTTCTCATATGAGCCACTCAAAACCATGAAACTGACAATGTCGACAAACCTTCATGTTCGAAAAACAGCAAATCAAACAGCAGATTCGCTGTTTTTCGAACATGAAGGTCGAAGAAAAAAAAACAAAGTTTAAAGCAGGGAGACAAGCCCCCTTGCACCCCCCATGTGGTGGGCTGCGTCCCCACACCCCCTACTTTATTATTCTAACTCCAAGATCGCACTACAGTGGGGAAAGGAACCATTTCCCGATCCCCACTATAACGCAATCCGCCCCTGAATGTCGAATGTGCAATGAGCGAATCTCACTGCGCATTCACTCATTGCACATTCAAACCTTTTTCTGTTCGGCGTTTGCAAATCTTGCAGACTGCCTTTCGGAAATGTTCTGTTCGCCCTTCTGCAATACGCGGTTTTAAAGGTAAACCTAAAAATATACCACTTGGCCAGTGAAAAAAAGCCGTAAACTGAAGATCTACAAAAGAATCATTTAATAAAATAATCTAGCGCCACGGCAAAACACAGCCTTCTTGGGGTCAATACAAACAGTAAAAAAACACTTCTTAAATACATAAACTCAATAAAACAAATTAACCAATTAATTAATCAAACCAATTAAATTACAAAAGGGCTTTCCAATTGCATTCTTTGTTCAAGCCCCTAGGGCTCAGAGTATCAAACTTTAGAATAAAAACTGTTTCTTATGAATGCAGTTTATTTTCTAAAACAACTTCATCTTTCTTAATGACTTGTTCCAGGATGCATGCCCTTAAATCAACTAACGCCCTCCATGAACTAAATTAAAATGCAGCGCTATGTAGTACTATTCCGTGTAGTAAATGCTCCATATGTATGTGTTAAGATCTTTTGAAAAAGGGGGTAATATATGCAATTTCATGCTCCTGCAGTGTTTTCTATTTAGGAGAGCCTAAAATAATTTTTAAATTAAGACTGCAGAGGCATATTAGAGATGTTAAAAACAAAAGTTTTGAAAAACCAGTAGCTCTGCATTTTAATTTAGTTCACAGGGGGCATTGATTGATTTAAGGGCATAAAAACAGAGGTGGCTAACTTCACGGCACCCATGCAAATGGAGAATAGTTGCATGACCACCGAATCATACACCAATGCACTGTATGAACACATACACAAATGCATGGATCTTGCCATACCCAATAGAATCAAGATGCTCTCCTCCAAAAAAAGGAAGCCAATCTGATGGTCCTCTGCCATAAAAAAACTCTACAACAGAAGGAGGCAACTGATGCAGAATAAGGTCCCAAGACTGGAAAAACTCCCTTATCAGCCTCAACAAAAAGCTGAGATCCCTCATCAAATCCTCTAAAGCTAGCTATGAAAACACAATTGCAGCAGATAGTAAAGACAACCACAACGCCTTCTATAGTTATGTAAAGAATTTCCATGGCAATACCCAGATTTGATCTAAGCTACTGCACAATGGTACCTCCTATACCGAGCCAACAGATATTGCCAATATACTGACCAACAGATTCAGTGTCAACTTTACCCCTACCCCCCCCCAAAGGACCAATCACAATACCAGTAGATTGCCATGCACCCAGTGTTACTGCTGCACAGGTTAAAATAGCACTGTCCAAGGCCAAGAATACCACTTCTATGGGACCTGACAATATCCCTTGCTGTGTTCTACATGAACTACAGAGTGAACTGGCACCTCATCTGTGTGCCCTGTTCAAGCACAGCCTCACCAAAGGACTTTGTCCCTACCAAATGTCCCACTGCTACAGTCATCCCTCTCTACAAAGGAGGAGTGACTACAGACCCTGGGAACTATTGCCCCATTAGCCTGATGAGTCTGATATGCAAAGCTATGGAATGCATCATCATGGACCTAATAAACAAGGATATAGGGAATCTCCAACTCTGGATCCCACACAGTTTGGTTTTGTGAAGGGTAGATCATGCCTGCTCAAGTTGGTCAACTTCTTTGAGTCAGTCACCAAAGCTGTGGATGAAGGCAAGGTGGTTCATACAGCCTACCTTGATCTGGCCAAGGCCTTTGATACCATTCCCCATTCAGGAATCATAGAAAAACTCACTAAGCTAGGCATCAACCCCTATATCACTAGGTGGGTTGCAAACTGGCTCACAGATAGAACCCACAGTGTGAAAATAGCTGACTCCAAGTCAGACTACCGACCAGTCACAAGTGGAGTCCCACAAGGTTCGGTCCTGGGTCCTCTCCTGTTTGGTATCTACTTCTCTGAAGTCCAGGCCAACACAAAGGGTCTCAGGCTGACAAAGTTAGTAGATGATTGCTATTTTTAACTCCCCAAGTGATGTTGACATCCTACAGAAAGGCCTCACTGAGACCAACAACTGGTGTCAGAACCATGCCCTTAAGCTCAATGCCAAAAAATGTATCTTCATCCCCTTTGGGAAAAACATGGTTCCCATGAATTACCACATCAATGGTAGTCCACTAAACACAGAAGGCGTTATAAGAGATCTGGGAACAGAGGTTGACAGCAACCTCTCTTTTGACCAACACATTGCCGCTGTGGTCAGAAAGTCCTTCTATGTGGCACATCTCATTACTAAGGGTTTTGCATCCAAAAAAAAAAGAGGTCATTGTCTCCCTCTACTCTTCCTTCATTAGGCCAATCATTGAGTACAATGTCCCATTTGGCATGTACCTCACTAGACACCTGCAACAACTGGAGAGGCTGCAAAAGTACCTCACAAAGAGGATCCCAGGCCTTAAACACTTGTCCTGTATGGACAGACTCAAAAAACCCCAACTATTCTCTGTCTCATATTGCCTACTTAGAGGCGATCTCTGCTTGACTTACAAAGCCATGTCTGACCCAGCTCTGTTAGAAGTGCTATTTCTAAAGAAATTCCAATCCATGCACACCACACACTCCAGAGACTTCAACCTCATTACCACAATCAAGAGAATGTGCTGGAGGGACAGGTTCATAACCCAGAGACTGCCCATGCTATGGAATAGACTTCCCATGCATGCCAAAAAGAGCACCTCACTGGCCCTCTTCAAGAGAAATCTTGGTGAGTGGATGGGAAATAGATAATTCACCCCGGGGATCACTCCAGTGGCTCTACTCGACAGAGGACTTGGGAACTAAGGTCGGGTGGCACGATGCCAGGGTAATACTATGGGATAGGCTTGTAAATGCTCCAGGGCCATTAGCCTAGTACACATCTATGAACCTATGAACCTAAGTGCTTAGCATTTGGTCAGCAATGCCACAAGTGAAAAAATGGAACCACTTTCAAAAGTTTTGTAAATCTAGCAAGCTTCATTCAGTTATTAAGAAAGGTCACTCCAAAAAGCAAGTTGATCATGTAAAGAGCTGCAACCCTACTTTCTTTGTAGCTGGTGAATCAGTGGTCAGTGAAAAGGGTAATGCAGTTGATTTATTGGCAAAGAACAAAATATTTTATGCTGTCCTGATCAATGGTAAACCCACATAGCTCATAGTGGACACTAGTTCAAAGTATAATGTGATGTCAGCAGAAACATTTGCTAAAGTGAGAGCTGGAGGGCAACTTAATTTGGTTAATTGTGTGAAGCTTGTTGCTTATAGGTTCATAGGTGTGTACTAGGCTAATGGCTCTGGAGCCTTTACAAACCTAGCCCATAGGATTACCCTGGTACTGTGCCACCCGACCTTAGTTCCCAGAGCCTCTGTCGAGTAGAGCCACTGGAGTGACCCCTGGGGTGAATTTTCTATTTCCCATCCACTCATCACATTTCTCTTAAAGATGGCCAGTGAGGTGCTCTGTTTGACATGTATGGGAAGTCTATTCCATAGAATGGGCAGTCTCTGGGTTATGAACCTGTCTCTCCGACACGTTCTGTTGATTGTGGTAATGAGGTTGAGGTCTCTGGAGCATGTGGTGCAGAGGGATTGGGATTTCTTTAGATGTAGCATTTCTAACAGAGCTGGGTCAGACATGGCTTTATAAGTTAAGCAGAGATCACCTCTAAGTAGGCGATATGAGACAGAGAATAGTTGGAGTTTTTAAAGTCTGTCCATATAGGACAAGTGTTTAAGCCCTAGGATCCTCTTTGTGAGGTACTTTTGTGGCCTCTCCAGTTGTTGCAGGTGTCTAGTGAGGTACATGCCAAATGGGACATTGTACTCAATGATTGGCCTAATGAAGGAAGAGTAGAGGGAGACAATGACCTCTTTCTTCCTGTATGCAAAACCCTTAGTAATGAGATATGCCACATAGAAGGACTCTTGGACCACCACAGTGGCAATGTGGTGGTCAAAAGAGAGGTTGCTGTCAACTTGTGTTCCCAGATCTCTTATAACACCTTCTGTGTTCAGTGGACTACCATTGAAGTGGTAATTAATGAGAACTGGGTTTTTCCCAAAGGGGATGATGACACATTTTTTGGCATTGACTTTAAGGCCATGGTTCTGACACCAGTCGTTGGTCTCAGTGAGGCCTTTTTGTAGGATGTCAACATCACTTGGGGAGTTAATAATGGCTCCTAACTTGCAATCGTCCCTGAACTTTGTCAGCCAGAGTCCCTTCATGTTGGCCTGGACGTCTGAGAAGTAGATACCGAACAGGAGAGGAGGTGAAGAAATTCAAACCAAAGGCTCAGTAGTGCTTTCATGCTATTCAGCTGGGAACAGTTACAACTTGCAATTTTATGTAGTCTGAAGACCTGTGCAATCATTATTAGGTTTCAGAGACAGTTTAAGAATGAAACTGCTTTCTTTTACCAAAGAAGTTCATCATGTAAGCACATGTCCCAGTTCCAGCTTTACTGATGTTATTTTCTCAGAGTATGCTAATGTTTCCAGTTATGTACTCCATGAAAGTAGACCCAGAGGTCAGCCCAGTGGTCAGATCAGCAAGGAGAGTTCCGATAGCTATGCAGAACAAAGTCATGGTCCAGTTAGACAAAATGGTGTAGCAAGGTGTGATTTGACCAGTCACAAAACCAACTGAGTGGGTGTCATCCACGATAGCTGCTCATAAGAAAAATTCTGATGAAATCAGAATATGTATTGACCCAAGAGATGAACAAGGCATTAAAGAGACCTAATTAAAATATGAGTGCAGTCAAGGAGATTGCCACCCTCATGCCGAATGCCACTGTTTTTTCTGTCTTAGATGAAAAGAGTTCATTTTGGCAAGTAATGCCTGATCGCAAATCTTCATTACTGACTACTTTCACTACCCCATTTGGTAGATACAGATTCTTCAGGATGTCTTTTGGAATAAATTCTGCCAGTGAAGTCTTTCAGCGTGCAATGGAGCAAATTGTTTCAGGCTACCCATGTGCTATAACAGTTGATGATTTACTAGTTGGAGACAATGGTGAAGCAGAGCATGACAGAAACCTCAGGAAAGTTCTGGACAGAGCACTTGAAGTGAACTTAAAGCTTAATCCTCTGAACTGTAAATTCAGATTACCAGAAGCTACTTATGTAGGTCATTTATTTACCAGTACAGGCTTATGACCAGACCCTTCCAAGCAAGCAGTCATTCCTGAAATGCCAGCTGCAGACAATGTCCAAGCTTTACAGCATTTTCTTGGTATGGTGAACTATTTGGGCAACTTTATCCCTGACTTTAGTAAGTTAACAGCACTTTAAGAGAGCTGACACACAAAAATGTTGCCTGGCAATGGTTATAACAGGGTCTATATTATATTCTCGAATGTCGACAATGTTGAATCTGACATTGTCGACACAAGAATATGGAACACTCAGAATCTCGAGCGTGTAAACGGAAATCTCCGTAAGGGGAGATTTCCATTTACTGCAATGTAGTACGGTCTTGGATTTGGTATATTTAAGTAGCGGGGGGTGTGCGGGGCACAGGGGAGCTTGCCCCCCGGCTTAAACCCGCTAGGGTAATTTTTTGTTTTTCAGTTATTTTTTTTTATGCATTCGAGATTCTGAGCATTCGATATTCTCGTGTCGACAATATCAGATTTGACATTGTCGACATTTGAGAATATAATATAGACCTATAGACTTAGAACAACACAAGAGAGCATTTGATAACCTTAAACAGCAAATTGCCAACTCTCCTACAGTTCTTTTCTGTGATGCTTTAAAGTTTGGTTTTGGTGCAGTTATTCTTCAAGAGGGCAGATCTGTTGCCTATGCATCTAGAACTCTTACCCAAACTGAGATGCACTATGCTTAAATTGAGAAGGAACTTTTGGGAACTGTGTTTGCATGTTCGAAGTTCCATGATTATATTTATAGCCGAGCTATCCAGATCGAAACTAATCTTCAGCCTCTAGTAACTATTCTAAAGAAGCCTATGCATTCTACTCCAGCAAGGTTATAAAGAATGGCACTCAAATTGCAAAAGTATAATTTTAAAATGGTCTTTACAAAAGGTAAACTTCTTTATCTAGCTGATACCTTATCCAGATCACCCAGAAATACCATGGAACAGCTTGATGCAGAGAATTTTGATTTTGATGTCCAGGAAGTGTGCAATTTTTCTACCACAAGACTTGATAAGCTGACAGATCATACAAAGACTGACCCAATTTTCCAAAAGCTCAACTACTTCATCAATGTAGGATGGCCATCAAAGCAATCCTGTGTACCGTCATAAGTGCAACCCTACTTTCCATACAGAGATGAGATGCTGATGGAAGATGGTATCATTTGCAAAGGTCCAAAAGATGTTCCTACTTCCTTACAACATGAATACATTCACATTTTGCATCATCACCACCCAGGTTCCAACTCTACCAAAGGAAAGGTGAGAGGACTAGTATTTTGACCTTCTCTATCGAAAGACATTGATAAAGTGCTTTCTTCTTGTTCAGTATGTAATAGTACTAAAACCACATTTGTAAAAAGAGCCACTTCCGCCAAGCCAAATTCCTGGACTGCCTTGGTCAACAGTAGCCACTGACATATTTGAGTGGAACAATCAGCATTATTTAGTGTTAGTAGACTTTTATTTGAATTGGTTTAAAATCAATTTGCTACATAATCTAACATCCAGTGATGTTATTACTAAGATAAAATGTTATTTCTCAGTCCATGGTAGTCCACACACCATCTGTGGTAGTGTACAACACCACCCAATTTACCAGTCAATTGTTTCAGAGATTTGCAAAAGGGTGTGACTTTATCCATGTTACTAGTAGTCCGGAATACCCACAGTGAAACTAGTCCGGAATACCCACAGTGAAACTAGTCTGGAATACCCACAGTCAAACGACCTGTCTGAATGTGCAGTATAAAGTGCAAAGAAATTACTAGAAAGGTCAAAGCATGATAATACCGATATCTACTTGAATTTCCTTAATCTCAGAAGTATACCCCTTGCAACCTACTTGGCTCCCCTGTTCACTAGATTTCTATCTATGCAAACCAAAACAACATTGCCTATCAGTTCTAGTTTGTTGGTCCCTAATGCTAGAAACAACAGAGCAATCAAAGCCAGCTTTTTAAAAAGCATTCTTCTCAGAAGTCCAGCTATGATAAAACAAGCAGATTTCTTCATCCGTTAAAAGAAGGAGAGACAGTGAGGATGCAAATGGCAAAAGGCTTTGATCAAATTGGTCAAGTGAGAGGAATATGTGCTGAGCCGAGATCCTGCTTAGTGGAATCTGAGGGCATAGAATACAGGAGAAACTGCAGGCATCTTCTTCCTGTGTCAGAAACAATATCGTAGCATCATACCCATGATACAAACTCTAGATCACAGAACAACCCTGAGAGTGTTCCTACTGAAGAACATGTCTCAGTATCCATTTCCATTGCTGATGATGTCCCAGATGTCCCCAAAGTTGAACATTCCTTGAAGACAGTCCCCATTGCTAGATCCAATTCTGACTTTTATTTACACGTTCAGGTTGTATTTCTAGACCTAGTGTAAAATACACAGCAACCTGGACATGATTGTTTTATATGTGTCTGATTATGCATGACTGCAAGTCAAAGAATTGGTTTTGTATAACTGCATGTCAAAAGATCATTTCTGTAAACTGCATGTCATTAAATACTGTCATTTCATATAAGGACTATTCTCAAAGAGGGAGGATGTAGATCAGAGTGTGTGTGTGTGTGTGTGTGTGTGTGTGTGTGTGTGTGTGTGTGTGTGTGTGTGTGTGTGTGTGTCTGTACCTTTAAGAAGCATTCCCAGATGTAGCACGTGAATATAAATACTGAGCACGTGCAGGCAGCAGTGCCATTTTGAGAGAACAGCCAGAGTGTTAACAAGTATAAATGCAGTAGTCAGTCTGTTTATAAGTTTATTTAAGTTTAAGTTACAAAGCCTCATTCCTGATGTGTTTGTGTTTAATAAAGCTGCTTGAACTGAACCCACAACCACTTGTCTGTTTTATCCTGACCAGACAAGTGACAGAATACACTACAAGAATGGGTAATGGAGACTGAATCCACAGAATATTCAATAGAGCATTTTTTTGGACAAGAAGAGAAAAAGTAAGGAGGACATTAAGGTTAGAATGGAAGTATAATGTGAAATGCAAATAAAATGCAGCTTAGATATGCTTATTGTCACCTTCAAGTCAGTGTAATGTAGGGTCTGTCATGTGTCTTTGTCATTATGCCAGATGGAGCTGTGACACCTCACACTGAGATTTTCAAAACATTTGAGAAAATGATGGGTGACTTTGTATGAGTGATAAGTGAAAACACACAAAGAAGCATTTCACAAGAGTGACAGTTCCTCCTGTTTGTTATGTGCTGTTTGTATTGCAGCCCAGTAAGTTGTAATGAACAGTACATGTGGCTTTGGTATTTGAAACCATGGCTGGAATAGTCAAAGCCAAGCATCAGGTTGTAGAGCTACAGAGGATTTTATTCAGAATAGCCTACCGACTTTTATTTCAACCTTCTAAAGGTATTTTAATAGCTGGGGTGCTTTCAAAGCTAGATGTGGTCTGCAGACCAGCACCGCTTGTTTGTGAACTTATTCATTTGTATAAACCGTGTAAGTATTTTGCAATCACCAAAGTTTGGCAAAGTCTGCAACTTTTGTGGAGAGCCTGAGTGGCACTATTTCCCACATGCAAACTGCTTTTGGAAAACAGTAAAGTAAAATAAAAACTTTAAAACTGTAAAAATCCTGATTAATATTAACATATGGAACCAGCCACCCTCTCAGATACTGAAGTCTTTTAGTTATCACCTGCTCAAATAATGAGGCTTTTCTAGCCTCTGATCCTGAAGTGCTGAAGCCTACACTTGTCAGCCTAGAAAACAGTATGCATTACAACTAAAATGAAACTGCTTTCAAAAACTTAAAGCATTTATTTTGGAAAAAATAATACCTATGCTGTTATGCTTGCAAGATCAGATAAACATCAAAGCCTACAAAGCACAAAGACACAAGAAGACACTTTATTTAAGAAAATCATAAATAAGCATAAACAAACATACCCCCCAAAAAATAACAAAGCATAAACCATACATTTACAGTGTGTGTGTGCGTGTGCGTGCGTGCGCGAGTGCGTGTGTGTGTGTGTGTGTGTGTGTGTGTGTGTGTGTGTGTGTGTGTGTGTGTGTGCCTCCTGGTTTGACATTTGGTCACAACAACATCTTTCACATGGATTAAAAGATGTCAATATCAAGAATGAGGAAATGTCACTGCAACCTACAGTCATAAATGCCATAAATTATTTATTTCTACACCAGAAGCTATTAAAAATTGCCTGAAATAAGTAGCAAGACATGTTAAAAAGTCTGTAGGTAAAGGTAACAACTGAAAAAAATAGTAGCACATTTGATCTGAAACACATAGAAACCAGAAAACATCATAACACATTTCACTGAAAATATCACACACACTAAATATATCTCCAAAAGCTTTTTTTAACCCTCTAACGTAAATATACTAATTCTAAAGTCATGCTTCTAAGGAGAAAACAGAATACTCCTAACACAATGAATCGCTGCTGAAACATTCAAACTTCTAGACACGGAGGTATAACTTAACAGTGGGTATTGCCAAGGAACTAAAACTAATGAACACAAATTTACATTATAATTCCTGTGCTCCAAAACCAAACAAACAGTCATTTTCTACAGGCTTAACAGTTTTGAATCAAATATGATTCAGTCATTTCTGCTTTTGATCAAATGTGCCACATTTGTTTTTCAATCAAATGTCCTTCAGATCAAATGAAACTTATATGAATATATGTACATATAATTTTTTTCTCAACACTTCCTAAATATTTCCTACTTATAAACTACACAAAATCCAAAATCTGAAGGCATTAGCAGATCATTGCAAACAAAGAATGGGAGATAACCTTATTTTCACTGATGAATAAAGTAGATTACATATTTCACAATTATTACTTATATAATATACAATGCTAGAACTATCAGAAGACAGAGGTAAGGCACATACTCTATAAAATACAAAGTTATTTTTCCATTCAAGAAAAAACACACACATTATATATAGCTCTATCTATCTATATATATATATATATATATATATATATATATATATATATATATATATATATATCTGTCTATGTATCTCTATCTGTGTGTGTGTGTGTGTGTGTGCGTGTGTGCGCGTGTGCGCGTGTGCGCGTGTGTGCGTGTGTGTGTGTGTGTGTGTGTGTGTGTCTTACGCAAAATTATAAACATAAATCATATATTACACAGCATTGAATACTGCCAAAAGGTACAGCCAGAGCATTTAATCTGTAAAGCATCAGAACCTTTTATTTCTAGTTTTCCCAGTAGTAAAATATACTCACTGGGTATGAACGCATATGATGTGGGAATCCCTTCATTATTTGCTATACACCACGCAGTACTGAAAAATGCCTAAAGGCACTGGGAATGGAAACTGTCTGGAAAGCACCAAATATGTTATTCTTCCAGCTTGAAAGATACATATTACATTTTCCCTTGAATTACTTATTTTGTATTAGGAACTTAAAATCAGTTTTGTGAACCAGAAGCTTCAAATGGCATGAAAAATATTTGCTCCTGACAATACATGAAATTTGTAGACAATAACTCTTGTGAGTATACAGTTAAAGTAATTTACTGTATTACCTGTTATAGATGGTGTTTATGAAAGAGTCCAACTGCAGACCAGAAGGTACACCAGTTTCAAAGTCAGCACAGGTGTTGCAAGTTCAAAGGATATTCCACCTTCGTAGTTACTTACTGAACACAGATGCAAGTGTTAGGAAGATGGGATTAGCAAAACTCGGAACAATCACATTTACAACAAAATTGTCTCAGCTACCTATGCACAGTACAGTCAGGGGGGAGGCGTAACAATACAATTAAGACCCCTCGCACTGTACCACACAAGCTTTGGTTCTCAAACTCCAACACAGAGTAAAATTACTAGTTAGTGCAGAAAATTAAGGAGCTGTTAAGAAGTTGCTTGCAGTGGTCCAGGGTTTGATTCCTTGTGTCGTGTTAATAACTGTGTGACTCAGACCAAGTCACTTAATTAGACAGCACTCCTGGCTGGAACCTGAAACGATCCATAGAGATGAGTGAGATCTACCCCGATTGATAAATACCTGGCAGGGAGATGATTATTACTGCATAGTGATAGATGTGAAGTCTTTATATGCCCGTGTCCCTCATGGGCTGTATTTATCAGTAGTAACAGCTACTTCAGGAGAAACTTCATTTATTCAGTTCATGCTCATTTTACTTAGTTTTGTTTAACACACACCTGCTACAGGTTCCAAGAGAAAGTGTATCTGAAAAGCTGGGGATGGACATGGCTATACATTTTGCACTAAATTATGCAAATATATTTAGCCATTTTTTTTAGATCAAGTACATCTACACATCTAAATGTTGAGGACTATTTTATTGCTGATTTCCTGTTGGCATGTGCATATTTCAAATTTTATTACTGTTTTGATCCTTATAAAATAATGGCTTAGGATGCTATCATTCAATATACAACTGGATGTTAAAACTGTGAAATGTTTGGATATATCTTTTGTAGTAGAACTTGATTCAATGCTAATATTCCAACACCCAAGGAAAACTTCTGTGTTTACCTTCTTATCAGCAGATTTTATAACCCACCCACACACACACCTTTTGCAGGTAATTCCATACTAACATTTCTTAAATATTGGTATGAGACACTGTAGAAATTCAGATTCCATACTAAGAATTTCTCAGAAACAGAAGAAATATAACTACTTTAATGATTATATTTTGATAACCTTGCAATCAACAAGTTATTTACTGAGAGTGAATCAAAAGTACATGTCTTGTTGCCCTGGTTTGGCACCTATTTCTCTGATGCAAACAGGTAATGTGTAAATGGTTCATCTCCCAGGCCCATGCTTACACTTATCAAAGGTATTAGAACTCAGAATTGGGATGAATGACTAACCTTAAAAAGGCCCTTGTAGTCGTAAGCCTAGTAAACACCTATAAACCTATGAACTATGTAGAACATTTGACTATGTGCATAGCAAAGTAACACAAACTGAAAAAGACAGTAAGAAGGATATTTTGTATCTTATATGCATTACTAAAGTGGAATGAACTAGTGTTTAGAACTTTACATAGTCCTCAGAATAACAAGCAGAAAGCTCCAATATTATCATCAAACTAGTGTTTAATACTTGTCACAGTCCTCAGAATAACAAGCAGATACCTCCAATATTACCATCAAACTAGTGTTTAGAACTCATCACAGTCCTCAGAATAACAAGGGATAGCTCCAATATTATCATCGATCTAGTGTTTAGAACTTGTCACAGTCTTCAGAATAACAAGCAGATAGCTCTAATATTATCATCGAACTACTATTTAGAACTTGTCACAGTCCTCAGAATAACAAGCAGATAGCTCCAATGTTATCATCGAACTAGTGTTTAGATCTTTTCACAGATCTCAGAATAACAAGCTGATAGCTCTAATATTATCTTTGAACTACTATTTAGAACTTGTCACAGTCCTCAGAATAACAAGTGGATAGCTCCAATATTATCATCGAACTAGTGTTTAGAACTTGTCACAGTCTTCAGAATAACAAGCAGATAGCTCTAATATTATTGCCGAACTAGTGTTTAGAACTTGTCACAGTCCGCAGAATAACAAGTGGATAGCTCCAATATTATCATTGAACTAATGTTTAGAACTTGTCACAGTCCTCAGAATAAAAAGCGGATAATGCCAATATTATCATCGAACTAGTGTTTAGAACCTGTCACAGTCCTCAGAATAACAGGGAGATAGCTCCAATATTGTCAGCGAACTAGTGTTTAGAACTTTTCACAGACATCAGAATAACAAGCAGATAGCTCCAATATTATCATTGAACTAGTGTTTAGAATTTGTCACAGTCCTCAGAGTAACAAGTGGATAGCTCCAATATTATCATCGATCTAGTGTTTAGAACTTGTCACAGTCCTCAGAATAACAAGGAGATAGCTCCAATATTGTCAGCGAACTAGTGTTTAGAACTTGTCACAGTCCTCAGAATAACAAGTGGATAGCTCCAATATTATCATCGATGTAGTGTTTAGAACTTGTCAAAGTCCTTAGAATAACAAGGAGATAGCTCCAATATTGTCAGCGAACTAGTGTTTAGAACTTGTCACACTCCTCAGAATAACAAGTGGATAGCTCCAATATTATCATCGAATTAGTGTTTAGAACTTGTCACAGTCCTCAGAATAACAAGCAGATAGCTCCAATATTATCATCGAACTAGTGTTTAGAACTTGTCACAGTCCTCAGAATAACAAGCAGATAGCTCCAATATTATCATCGAACTAGTGTTTAGAACTTGTCACAGTCCTCAGAATAACAAGCAGATAGCTCCAATATTATCATCGAACTAGTGTTTAGAACTCATCACAGTCCTCAGAATAACAAGCGGATAGCTCCAATATTATCATCGAATTAGTGTTTAGAACTTGTCACAGTCCTCAGAATAACAAGCAGATAGCTCAAATATTATCATCGAACTAGTTTTTAGAACTTGTCACAGTCCTCAGAATAACAAGCGGATAGCTCCAATATTATACTTGAACTAGTGTTTAGAACTTGTCACACTCCTCAGAATAACAAGTGGATAGCTCCAATATTATCATCGATCTAGTGTTTAGAACTTGTCACAGTCCTCAGAATAACAAGGAGATAGCTCCAATATTGTCAGCGAACTAGTGTTTAGAACTTGTCACAGTCCTCAGAATAACAAGTGGATAGCTCCAATATTATCATCGATGTAGTGTTTAGAACTTGTCAAAGTCCTTAGAATAACAAGGAGATAGCTCCAATATTGTCAGCAAACTAGTGTTTAGAACTTGTCACACTCCTCAGAATAACAAGTGGATAGCTCCAATATTATCATCGAATTAGTGTTTAGAACTTGTCACAGTCCTCAGAATAACAAGCAGATAGCTCCAATATTATCATCGAACTAGTGTTTAGAACTTGTCACAGTCCTCAGAATAACAAGCAGATAGCTCCAATATTATCATCGAACTAGTGTTTAGAACTTGTCACAGTCCTCAGAATAACAAGCAGATAGCTCCAATATTATCATCGAACTAGTGTTTAGAACTTGTCACAGTCCTCAGAATAACAAGCAGATAGCTCCAATATTATCATCGAATTAGTGTTTAGAACTTGTCACAGTCCTCAGAATAACAAGCAGATAGCTCAAATATTATCATCGAACTAGCTTTTAGAACTTGTCACAGTCCTCAGAATAACAAGCGGATAGCTCCAATATTATAGTCGAACTAGTGTTTAGAGCTTGTCACAGTATTCAGAATAACAAGCGGATAGCTCCAATATTATCATCGATCTAGTGTTTAGTACTTGTCATAGTCCTCAGAATAACAAGCAGATAGCTCCAATATTATCATCGAACTAGTGTTTAGAACTTGTCACAGTCCTCAGAATAACAAGCAGATAGCTCCAATATTATCATCAAACTAGTATTTAGAACTCATCACAGTCCTCAGAATAGCAAGCAGATAGCTCCAATATTATCATCAAATTAGTGTTTAGAACTTGTCACAGTCCTCAGAATAACAAGCAGATAGCTCCAATATTATCATCAAACTAGTGTTTAGAACTCGTCACAGTCCTCAGAATAACACTGCGGTGGTGGTGCTGTGGTAGCGTTGTCACCTCACAGTAAGACGTTGTCCTGTTCGATTCTCAGCTAGAGCGTCTTCTGTGTGGAGACATGCGTGAATGGGCGTACCTTCGTTGAAGGTTGTGCGTCAGAGCTGGCAACTCGGCTCGTAAAAATCTACTGCCAATCATTAGCTGATCAGAGTTCCGCTGTGGCGACCCCTTACCAGGAAAAGCCGAAAGACACAACAACAGTCCTCACAATAACAAGCAGATAGCTCCAATGTTATCATCGAACTAGTGTTCAGAGAATATGTCACAGTCCTCAGAATAACAAGCAGATAGCTCCACTGTTATCATTGAACTAGTGTTCAGAACTTGTCTCAGTCCTCAGAATAACAAGCAGATAGCTGCAATATTATAGTCGAACTAGTGTTTAGAACATGTCACAGTATTCAGAATAACAAGGGATAGCTCCAATATTCTCAGCGAACTAGTGTTTAGAACTTGTCACAGTTCTCAGAATAACAAGTGGGTAGCTCCAATATTATCATCGCACTAGTGTTTAGAACTTGTCACAGTCCTCAGAATAACAAGCAGATAGCTGCAATATTATCATCGAACTAGTGTTTAGAACTCGTCACAGTCCTCAGAATAACAAGCAGATAGCTCCAATATTATCATTGAACTAGTGTTTACAACTTGTCATAGTCCTCAGATTAACAAGTAGATAGCTCCAAGATTATCATGGAACTAGTGTTTTGAACTTATCACATTCCTCAGAATAACAAGCAGATAGCTCCAATATTATCATCGAACTAGTGTTTAGAACTCGTCACAGTCCTCAGAATAACAAGCAGATAACTCCAATATTATCATCAAACTAGTGTTTAGAACATGTCACAGTCCTCAGAACAACAAGCAGAAAGCTCCAATATTATCATGGAACTAGTGTTTAGAACTTGTCACAGTCCTCAGAATAAGAAGCGGATGGCTCCAATATTATCATCGAACTAGTGTTTAGAACTTGTCACAGTCGTCAGAATAACAAGCGAATAGCTCCAATATTATCATCAAACTAGTGTTTAGAACTCGTCACAGTCCTCAGAATAACAAGCAGATAGCTCTAATATTATCATCGAACTACTATTTAGAACTTGTCACAGTCCTCAGAATAACAAGCAGATAGCTCCAATGTTATCATCGAACTAGTGTTTAGATCTTTTCACAGATCTCAGAATAACAAGCTGATAGCTCTAATATTATCGTCGAACTACTATTTAGAACTTGTCACAGTCCTCAGAATAACAAGCGGATAGCTCCAATATTATCATTGAACTAGTGTTTAGAACTTGTCACAGTCCTCAAAATAACAAGTGGATAGCTCCAATATTATCATCGAATTAGTGTTTAGAACTTGTAACAGTCCTCAGAATAACAAGTGGATAGCTCCATTATTATCATCGAACTAGTGTTTAGAACTCATCACAGTCCTCAGAATAACAAGCAGATAGCTCCAATATTATCATCAAATTAGTGTTTAGAACTTGTCACAGTCCTCAGAATAACAAGCGGATAGCTCTAATATTATCATCGAACTACTATTTAGAACTTGTCACAGTCCTCAAAATAACAAGCAGATAGCTCCAATATTATCATCGAACTAGTGTTTAGAACTCGTCACAGTCCTCAGAATAACAAGCAGATAACTCCAATATTATCATCAAACTAGTGTTTAGAACATGTCACAGTCCTCAGAACAACAAGCAGAAAGCTCCAATATTATCATGGAACTAGTGTTTAGAACTTGTCACAGTCCTCAGAATAAGAAGCGGATGGCTCCAATATTATCATCGAACTAGTGTTTAGAACTTGTCACAGTCCTCAGAATAACAAGCAGATAGCTCTAATATTATCATCGAACTACTATTTAGAACTTGTCACAGTCCTGAGAATAACAAGCAGATAGCTTCAATGTTATCATCAAACTAGTGTTTAGATCTTTTCACAGATCTCAGAATAACAAGCAGATAGCTCCAATATTATCATCAAATTAGTGTTTAGAACTTGTCACAGTCCTCAGAATAACAAGCAGATAGCCCCAATATTATCATCGAACTAATGTTTAGAACTTGTCACAGTCCTCCGAATAACAAGCGGATAGCTCAAATATTATCATCGAACTAGTGTTTAGAACTCGTCACAGTCCTCAGAATAACAAGCAGATAGCTCCAATATTATCATCGAACTAGTGTTTAGAACTCGTCACAGTCCTCAGAATAACAAGCAGATAGCTCCAATATTATCATCGAATTAGTGTTTAGAACTTGTCACAGTCCTCAGAATAACAAGCAGATAGCTCCAATATTATCATCGAACTAGTGTTTAGAACTTGTCACAGTCCACAGAATAACAAGCAGATAACTCCAATATTATCATCGAACTAGTGTTTAGAACTCATCACAGTCCTCAGAATAACAAGTAGATAGCTCCAGTATTATCATCGCACTAGTGTTTAGAACTTGTCACAGTCCTCAGAATAACAAGTAGATATCTTCAATATTATCATTGAACTAGTGTTTAGAGCTTGTCACACTCCTCAGAATAACAAGCAGATAGCTCCAATATTATCATCGAACTAGTGTTTAGAACTCATCACAGTCCTCAGAATAACAAGGAGATAGCTCCAATATTGTCAGCGAACTAGTGTTTAGAACTTGTCACAGTCCTCAGAATAACAAGGAGATAGCTCCAATATTAGCATTGAACAAGTGTTTAGGACTTGTCACAGTCCTCAGAATAACAAGCAGATAGCTCAAATATTATCATCGAGCTAGGTTTTAGAACTTGTCACAGTCCTCAGTATACCTAGCAGATAGCTCTCCTATTAACGTCGCACTAGTTTTTAGAACTTGTCACAGTCCTCCGAATAACAAGCAGAGAGCTCCAATATTATCATCGCACTAGTGTTTAGAACTTGTCACAGTCCTCAGAATAACAAGTAGATATCTTCAATATTATCATCGAACTAGTGTTTAGAGCTTGTCACACTCCTCAGAATAACAAGCAGATAGCTCCAATATTATCATCGAACTAGTGTTTAGAACTTGTCACAGTCCTCAGAATAACAAGGAGATAGCTCCAATATTATCATCGAACTAGTGTTTAGAACTTGTCACAGTCCTCAGAATAACAAGCAGATAGCTCCAATATTATCATCGAACTAGTGTTTAGAACTTGTCACAGTCCTCAGAATAACAAGCGGATAGCTCCAATATTGTCACCGAACTAGTGTTTAGAACTTGTCACAGTCCTCAGAATAACAAGTGGATAGCTCCAGTATTATCATCGCACTAGTGTTTAGAACTTGTCACAGTCCTCAGAATAACAAGCAGATAGCTCCAATATTATCATCGAACTAGTGTTTAGAACTCATCACAGTCCTCAGAATAACAAGCGGATAGCTCCAAGATTATCATTGAACAAGTGTTTAGAACTTGTCACAGTCCTCAGAATAACAAGGAGATAGCTCCAATATTGTCAGCGAACTAGTGTTTAGAACTTGTCACAGTCCTCAGAATAGCAAGTGGATAGCTCCAATATTATCATCGATGTAGTGTTTAGAACTTGTCACAGTCCTCAGAATAACAAGCAGATAGCTCCAATATTATCATCGAACTAGTGTTTAGAACTTGTCACAGTCCTCAGAATAACAAGCAGATAGCTCCAATATTATCATCGAACTAGTGTTTAGAACTTGTCACAGTCCTCAGAATAACAAGCAGATAGCTCCAATATTATCATCGAACTAGTGTTTAGAACTTGTCACAGTCCTCAGAATAACAAGGTGATAGCTCCAATATTATCATCGCACTAGTGTTTAGAACTTGTCACAGTCCTCAGAATAACAAGTAGATATCTTCAATATTATCATCGAACTAGTGTTTAGAGCTTGTCACACTCCTCAGAATAACAAGCAGATAGCTCCAATATTATCATCGAACTAGCATTTAGAACTCGTCACAATCCTCAGAATAACAAGCAGATAGCTCCAGTATTATCATCGAACTAATGTTTAGAACTTGTCACAATCCTCAGAATAACAAGCAGATAGCTCCAGTATTATCATCGAACTAATGTTTATAACTTGTCACAGTCCTAAGAATAACAAGCAGATAGCTCAAATATTATCACCAAATTAGTGTTTAGAACTTGTCACAGTCCTCAGAATAACAAGCGGCTAGCTCCAATATTATCATCGAACTAGTGTTTAGAACTTGTCACAGTCCTCAGAATAACAAGCAGATAGCTCCAATATTATCATCGAACTAGTGTTTAGAACTTGTCACAGTCCTCAGAATAACAAGCAGATAGCTCCAATATTATCATCGAACTAGTGTTTAGAACTTGTCACAGTCCTCAGAATAACAAGCAGATAGCTCCAATATTATCATCGAACTAGTGCTTAGAACTCATCACAGTCCTCAGAATAACAAGCAGATAGCTCCAATATTATCATCAAACTAGTGTTTAGAACACGTCACAGTCCTCAGAATAACAAGCAGAGAGCTCCAATATTATAGTCGAACTAGTGTTTAGAGCTTGTCACAGTATTCAGAATAACAAGTGGATAGCTCCAATATTATACTTGAACTAGTGTTTAGAACTTGTCACAGTCCTCAGAATAACAAGCGGATAGCTCCAATATTATACTTGAACTAGTGTTTAGAACTTGTCACAGTCCTCAGAATAACAAGGAGATAGCTCCAAAATTGTCAGCGAACTAGTGTTTAGAACTTGTCACAGTCCTCAGAATAACAAGCAGATAGCTCCAATATTATCATCGAATTAGTGTTTAGAACTTGTCACAGTCCTCAGAATAACAAGCAGATAGCTCCAATGTTATCATCGAACTAGTGTTTTGAACTTGTCACAGTCCTCAGAATAACAAGCAGATAGCTCCAATATTATCATCGAACTAGTGTTTAGAACTTGTCACAGTCCTCAGAATAACAAGCAGATAGCTCCAATATTATCATCGAACTAGTGTTCAGAACTTGTCACAGTCCTCAGAATAACAAGTAGATAGCTCCAATATTATCATCGAATTAGTGTTTAGAACTTGTCACAGTCCTCAGAATAACAAGCAGATAGCTCCAATATTATCATCAAACTAGTGTTTAGAACACGTCACAGTCCTCAGAATAACAAGCAGATAGCTCCAATATTATCATCGAATTAGTGTTTAGAACTTCTCACAGCCCTCAGAATAAAAAGCGGATAGCTCCAATATTATCATCGAACTAGTGTTTAGAACTTGTCACAGTCCTCAGAATAACAAGCTGATAGCTCCAATATTATCATCGAACTAGTGTTTAGAACTTGTCACAGTCCTCAGAATAACAAGCAGATAGCTTCAATATTATCATCGAATTAGTGTTTAGAACTTGTCACAGTCCTCAGAATAACAAGCAGATAGCTCCAATATTATCATCGAACTAGTATTTAGAACTTGTCACAGTCCTCAGAATAACAAGTAGATAGCTCCAATATTATCATCGAACTAGTATTTAGAACTTGTCACAGTCCTCAGAATAACAAGTAGATAGCTCCAATATTATCATCGAACTAGTTTATAGAACTTGTCACAGTCCTCAGAATAACAAGCAGATAGCTCCAATATTATCATCGAACTAGTGTTTCGAACTTGTCACAGTCCTCAGAATAACAAGCAGATAGCTCCAATATTATCATCAAACTAGTGTTTAGAACTTGTCACAGTCCTCAGAATAACAAGCAGATAGCTCCAATATTATCATCAAACTAGTGTTTAGAACTTGTCACAGTCCTCAGAATAACAAGCAGATAGCTCCAATATTATCATCGAACTAGTGTTTAGAACTTGTCACAGTCCTCAGAATAACAAGCAGATAGCTCCAATATTATAATCGAACTAGTGTTTAGAACTTGTCACAGTCCTCAGAATAACAAGTAGATATCTTCAATATTATCATCGAACTAGTGTTTAGAGCTTGTCACACTCCTCAGAATAACAAGCAGATAGCTCCAATATTATCATCGAACTAATGATTAGAACTTGTTACAGTCCACAGAATAACAAGCAGATAGCTCCAATATTATCATCGAACTAATGTTTAGAACTTGTCACAGTCCTCAGAATAACAAGGAGATAGCTCCAATATTGTCAGCGAACTAGTGTTTAGAACTTGTCACAGTCCTCAGAATAACAAGCGGATAGCTCCAATATTATCACTGAACTAGTGTTTAGAACTTGTCACAGTCCTCAGAATAACAAGCAGATAGCTCCAATATTATCATCGAACTAGTGTTTCGAACTTGTCACAGTCCTCAGAATAACAAGCAGATAGCTCCAATATTATCATCGAACTAGTGTTTAGAACTTGTCACAGTCCTCAGAATAACAAGCAGATAGCTCCAATATTATCATCGAACTAGTGTTTAGAACTTGTCACAGTCCTCAGAATAACAAGCAGATAGCTCCAATATTATCATCGAATTAGTGTTTAGAACTTGTCACAGTCCTCAGAATAACAAGCAGATAGCTCCAATATTATCATCGAACTAGTGTTTAGAACTTGTCACAGTCCTCAGAATAACAAGCAGATAGCTCCAATATTATCATCGAACTAGTGTTTAGAACTTGTCACAGTCCTCAGAATAACAAGCAGATAGCTCCAATATTATCATCGAATTAGTGTTTAGAACTTGTCACAGTCCTCAGAATAACAAGCAGATAGCTCCAATATTATCATCGAACTAGTGTTTCGAACTTGTCACAGTCCTCAGAATAACAAGCAGATAGCTCCAATATTATCATCGAACTAGTGTTTAGAACTTGTCACAGTCCTCAGAATAACAAGCAGATAGCTCCAATATTATCATCGAACTAGTGTTTAGAACTTGTCACAGTCCTCAGAATAACAAGCAGATAGCTCCAATATTATCATCGAACTAGTGTTTAGAACTTGTCACAGTCCTCAGAATAACAAGCAGATAGCTCCAATATTATCATCGAACTAGTGTTTAGAACTTGTCACAGTCCTCAGAATAACAAGCAGATAGCTCCAATATTATCATCGAACTAGTGTTTAGAACTTGTCACAGTCCTCAGAATAACAAGCAGATAGCTCCAATATTATCATCGAACTAGTGCTTAGAACTCGTCACAGTCCTCAGAATAACAAGCAGACAGCTCCAATATTATCATTGAATTAGAGTTTAAAACTTGTCACAGTCCTGAGAATAACAAGCAGATAGCTCCAATATTATCATCGAATTAGTGTTTAGAACTTGTCACAGTCCTCAGAATAACAAGCAGATAGCTCCAATATTATCATCAAACTAGTGTTTAGAACTCGTCACAGTCCTCAGAATAACAAGCAGATAGCTCCAATATTATCATCGAACTAGTGTTTAGAACTTGTCACAGTCCTCAGAATAACAAGCGGATAGCTCCAATATTATCATCGAATTAGTGTTTAGAACTTGTCACAGTCCTCAGAATAACAAGCAGATAGCTCCAATATTATCATCGAACTAGTGTTTAGAACTTGTCACAGTCCTCAGAATAACAAGCAGATAGCTCCAATGTTATCATCGAACTAGTGTTTAGAACTTGTCACAGTCCTCAGAATAACAAGCAGATAGCTCCAATATTATCATCGAACTAGTGTTTAGAACTTGTCACAGTCCTCAGAATAAGAAGCAGATAGCTCCAATATTATCATCGAACTAGTGTTTAGAACTTGTCACAGTCCTCAGAATAACAAGCAGATAGCTCCAATATTATCATCGAACTAGTGTTTAGAACTTGTCACAGTCCTCAGAATAACAAGCAGATAGCTCCAATATTATCATCGAACAAGTGTTTAGAACTTGTCACAGTCCACAGAATAACAAGCAGATAGCTCCAATATTATCATCGAACTAGTGTTTAGAACTTGTCACAGTCCACAGAATAACAAGCAGATAACTCCAATATTATCATCGAACTAGTGTTTAGAACTTGTCACAGTCCTCAGAATAACAAGCAGATAGCTCCAATATTATCATCGAACTAGTGTTTAGAACTTGTCACAGTCCTCAGAATAACAAGCAGATAGCTCCAATGTTATCATCGAACTAGTGTTTTGAACTTGTCACAGTCCTCAGAATAACAAGCAGATAGCTCCAATATTATCATCGAACTAGTGTTTAGAACTTGTCACAGTCCTCAGAATAACAAGCAGATAGCTCCAATATTATCATCGAACTAGTGTTTAGAACTTGTCACAGTCCTCAGAATAACAAGCAGATAGCTCCAATATTATCATCGTACTAGTGTTTAGAACTTGTCACAGTCTTCAGAATAACAAGCAGATAGCTCCAATATTATCATCGAACTAGTGTTTAGAACTTGTCACAGTCCTCAGAATAACAAGCAGATAGCTCCAATATTATCATCGAACTAGTGTTTAGAACTTGTCACAGTCCTCAGAATAACAAGCAAATAGCTCCAATATTATCATCGAATTAGTGTTTAGAACTTGTCACAGTCCTCAGAATAACAAGCAGATAGCTCCAATATTATCATCGAACTAGTGTTTTGAACTTGTCACAGTCCTCAGAATAACAAGCAGATAGCTCCAATATTATCATCGAACTAGTGTTTAGAACTTGTCACAGTCCTCAGAATAACAAGCAGATAGCTCCAATATTATCATCGAACTAGTGTTTAGAACTTGTCAGAGTCCTCAGAATAACAAGCAGATAGCTCCAATATTATCATCGAACTAGTGTTTAGAACTTGTCACAGTCCTCAGAATAACAAGCAGATAGCTCCAATATTATCATCGAACTAGTGTTTAGAACTTGTCACAGTCCTCAGAATAACAAGCAGATAGCTCCAATATTATCATCGAATTAGTGTTTAGAACTTGTCACAGTCCTCAGAATAACAAGCAGATAGCTCCAATATTATCATCGAACTAGTGTTTAGAACTTGTCACAGTCCTCAGAATAACAAGCAGATAGCTCCAATATTATCATCGAACTAGTGTTTAGAACTTGTCACAGTCCTCAGAATAACAAGCAGATAGCTCCAATATTATCATCGAACTAGTGTTTAGAACTTGTCACAGTCCTCAGAATAACAAGCAGATAGCTCCAATATTATCATCGAACTAGTGTTTAGAACTTGTCACAGTCCTCAGAATAACAAGCAGATAGCTCCAATATTATCATCGAACTAGTGTTTAGAACTTGTCACAGTCCTCAGAATAACAAGCAGATAGCTCCAATATTATCATCGAACTAGTGTTTAGAACTTGTCACAGTCCTCAGAATAACAAGCCGATAGCTCCAATATTGTCACCGAACTAGTGTTTAGAACTTGTCACAGTCCTCAGAATAACAAGTGGATAGCTCCAGTATTATCATCGCACTAGTGTTTAGAACTTGTCACAGTCCTCAGAATAACAAGTAGATATCTTCAATATTATCATCGAACTAGTGTTTAGAGCTTGTCACACTCCTCAGAATAACAAGCAGATAGCTCCAATATTATCATCGAACTAGTGTTTAGAACTCATCACAGTCCTCAGAATAACAAGCAGATAGCTCCAAAATTATCATCGAACTAATGTTTAAAACTTGACACAGTCCACAGAATAAGAAGCAGATAGCTCCAATATTATCATCGAACTAGTGTTTAGAACTTGTCACAGTCCTCAGAATAACAAGTGGATAGCTCCAATATTATCATCGCACTAGTGTTTAGAACTTGCCACAGTCCTCAGAATAACAAGTAGATAGCTTCAATATTATCATCGAACTAGTGTTTAGAACTTGTCACAGTCCTCAGAATAACAAGCAGATAGCTCCAATATTATCATCGAACTAGTATTTAGAACTTGTCACAGTCCTCAGAATAACAAGTAGATAGCTCCAATATTATCATCGAACTAGTTTATAGAACTTGTCACAGTCCTCAGAATAACAAACAGATAGCTCCAATATTATCATCAAATTAGTGTTTAGAACTTGTCAGAGTCCTCAGAATAACAAGCAGATAGCTCCAATATTATCATCGAACTAATGTTTAGAACTTGTCACAGTCATCAGAATAAGAAGCAGATAGCTCCAATATTATCATCGAACTAGTGTTCAGAACTTGTCACAGTCCTCAGAATAACAAGCAGATAGCTCCAATATTATCATCGAACTAGTGTTTTGAACTTGTCACAGTCCTCAGAATAACAAGCAGATAGCTCCAATATTATCATCGAACTAGTGTTTAGAACTTGTCACAGTCCTCAGAATAACAAGCAGATAGCTCCAATATTATCATCGAACTAGTGTTTAGAACTTGTCACAGTCCTCAGAATAACAAGCAGATAGCTCCAATATTATCATCGAACTAGTGTTTAGAACTCGTCACAGTCCTCAGAATAACAAGCAGATAGCTCCAATATTATCATTGAACAAGTGTTTAGAACTTGTCACAGTCCTCAGAATAACAAGCAGATAGCTCAACTATTATCATCGAACTAGTGTTTAGAACTTGTCACAGTCCTCAGAATAACAAGCAGATAGCTCCAATATTATCATCGAACTAGTGTTTAGAACTTGTCACAGTCCTCAGAATAACAAGCAGATAGCTCCAATATTATCATTGAACTAGTGTTTAGAACTTGTCACAGTCCTCAGATTAACAAGTAGATAGCTTCAATATTATCATCGAACTAGTGTTTAGAACTTGTCACAGTCCTCAGAATAACAAGCAGATAGCTCCAATATTATCATCGAACTAGTGTTTAGAACTTGTCACAGTCCACAGAATAACAAGCAGATAGCTCCAATGTTATCATCGAACTAGTGTTTAGAACTTGTCACAGTCCTCAGAATAACAAGCAGATAGCTCCAATATTATCATCGAACTAGTGTTTAGAACTTGTCACAGTCCTCAGAATAACAAGCAGATAGCTCCAATGTTATCATCGAACTAGTGTTTTGAACTTGTCACAGTCCTCAGAATAACAAGCAGATAGCTCCAATATTATCATCGAACTAGTGTTTAGAACTTGTCACAGTCCTCAGAATAACAAGCAGATAGCTCCAATATTATCATCGAACTAGTGCTTAGAACTCATCACAGTCCTCAGAATAACAAGCAGATAACTCCAATATTATCATCAAACTAGTGTTTAGAACATGTCACAGTCCTCAGAACAACAAGCAGAAAGCTCCAATATTATCATCGAACTAGTGTTTAGAACTTGTCACAGTCCTCAGAATAACAAGCGGATAGCTCCAATATTATCATCGAATTAGTGTTTAGAACTTGTCACAGTCCTCAGAATAACAAGCAGATAGCTCCAATATTATCATCAAACTAGTGTTTAGAACACGTCACAGTCCTCAGAATAACAAGCAGAGAGCTCCAATATTATCATCAAATTAGTGTTTAGAACTTGTCACAGTCCTCAGAATAACAAGCAGATAGCTCCAATATTATCATTGAACTAGTATTTAGAACTTGTCACAGTCCTCAGAATAACAAGCAGATAGCTCCAATATTATCATCGAACTAGTGTTTAGAACTTGTCACAGTCCTCAGAATAACAAGCAGATAGCTCCAATATTATCATCGAACTAGTGTTTAGAACTTGTCACAGTCCTCAGAATAACAAGCAGATAGCTCCAATATTATCATCGAACTAGTGTTTAGAACTTGTCACAGTCCTCAGAATAACAAGCAGATAGCTCCAATATTATCATCGAATTAGTGTTTAGAACTTGTCACAGTCCTCAGAATAACAAGTGGATAGCTCCAATATTATTATCGATCTAGTTTTTAGAACTTGTCACAGTCCTCAGAATAACAAGCGGATAGCTCCAATATTATCATCGAACTAGTGTTTAGAACTTGTCACAGTCCTCAGAATAACAAGCAGATAGCTCCAATATTATCATCGAACTAGTGTTTAGAACTTGTCACAGTCCTCAGAATAACAAGCAGATAGCTCCAATATTATCATCGATCTAGTGTTTAGAACTTGTCACAGTCCTCAGAATAACAAGCAGATAGCTCCAATATTATCATCGAACTAGTGTTTAGAACTTGTCACAGTCCTCAGAATAACAAGCAGATAGCTCCAATATTATCATCGAACTAGTGTTTAGAACTTGTCACAGTCCTCAGAATAACAAGCAGATAGCTCCAATATTATCATCGAACTAGTGTTTAGAACTTGTCACAGTCCTCAGAATAACAAGCAGATAGCTCCAATATTATCATCGAACTAGTGTTTAGAACTTGTCACAGTCCTCAGAATAACAAGCAGATAGCTCCAATATTATCATCAAACTAGTGTTTAGAACACGTCACAGTCCTCAGAATAACAAGCAGAGAGCTCCAATATTATCATCGAACTAGTATTTAGAACTTGTCACAGTCCACAAAATAACAAGCGGATAGCTCCAATATTATCATCGAATTAGTATTTAGAACTTGTCACAGTCCTCAGAATAACAAGCAGGTAGCTCCAATGTTATCATCGAACTAGTGTTCAGAGAATATGTCACAGTCCTCAGAATAACAAGCAGATAGCTCCAATATTATCATCGAACTAGTGTTTTGAACTTGTCACAGTCCTCAGAATAACAAGCAGATAGCTCCAATATTATCATCGAACTAGTGTTTAGAACTTGTCACAGTCCACAGAATAACAAGCAGATATCTCCAATATTATCATCGAACTAGGGTTTAGAACATGCCAAAGTCCTCAGAATAACAAGCAGATAGCTCCAATATTATCATCGAACTAGTGTTTAGAACTTGTCACAGTCCTCAGAATAACAAGCAGATAGCTCCAATATTATCATCGAACTAGTGTTTAGAACTTGTCACAGTCCTCAGAATAACAAGCAGATAGCTCCAATATTATCATCGAACTAGTGTTTAGAACTTGTCACAGTCCTCAGAATAACAAGCAGATAGCTCCAATATTATCATCGAACTAGTGTTTAGAACTTGTCACAGTCCTCAGAATAACAAGCAGATAGCTCCAATATTATCATCGAACTAGTGTTTAGAACTTGTCACAGTCCACAGAATAACAAGCAGATAACTCCAATATTATCATCGAACTAGTGTTTAGAACTTGTCACAGTCCTCAGAATAACAAGCAGATAGCTCCAATATTATCATCGAACTAGTGTTTAGAACTTGTCACAGTCCACAGAATAACAAGCAGATAACTCCAATATTATCATCGAACTAGTGTTTAGAACTCATCACAGTCCTCAGAATAACAAGCGGATAGCTCCAATATTATAGTCGAACTAGTGTTTAGAGCTTGTCACAGTCCTCAGAATAACAAGCGGATAGCTCCAATATTATCATCGAATTAGTGTTTAGAACTTGTCACAGTCCTCAGAATAACAAGCAGATAGCTCCAATATTATCATCGAACTAGTGTTTAGAATTTGTCACAGTCCTCAGAATAACAAGCAGATAGCTCCAATATTATCATCGAACTAGTGTTTAGAATTTGTCACAGTCCTCAGAATAACAAGCAGATAGCTCCAATATTATCATCGAACTAGTGTTTAGAACTTGTCACAGTCCTCAGAATAACAAGCGGATAGCTCCAATATTATCATCGAACTAGTGTTTAGAATTTGTCACAGTCCTCAGAATAACAAGCAGATAGCTCCAATATTATCATCGAACTAGTGTTTAGAACTTGTCACAGTCCTCAGAATAACAAGTAGATAGCTCCAATATTATCATCGAACTAGTGTTTAGAACTTGTCACAGTCCTCAGAATAACAAGCAGATAGCTCCAATATTATCATCGAACTAGTGTTTAGAACTTGTCACAGTCCACAGAATAACAAGCAGATAGCTCCAATATTATCATCGAACTAGTGTTTCGAACTTGTCACAGTCCTCAGAATAACAAGCAGATAGCTCCAATATTATCATCGAACTAGTGTTTAGAACTTGTCACAGTCCTCAGAATAACAAGCAGATAGCTCCAATATTATCATCGAACTAGTGTTTAGAACTTGTCACAGTCCTCAGAATAACAAGCAGATAGCTCCAATATTATCATCGAATTAGTGTTTAGAACTTGTCACAGTCCTCAGAATAACAAGCAGATAGCTCCAATGTTATCATCGAACTAGTGTTTAGAACTTGTCACAGTCCTCAGAATAACAAGCAGATAGCTCCAATATTATCATCGAACTAGTGTTTAGAACTTGTCACAGTCCTCAGAATAACAAGCAGATAGCTCCAATATTATCATCGAACTAGTATTTAGAACTTGTCACAGTCCTCAGAATAACAAGCGAATAGCTCCAATATTATCATCGAACTAGTGTTTAGAACTTGTCACAGTCCTCAGAATAACAAGCAGATAGCTCCAATATTATCATCAAACTAGTGTTTAGAACTCGTCACAGTCCTCAGAATAACAAGCAGATAGCTCCAATATTATCATCAAACTAATGTTTAGAACTTGTCACAGTCCTCAGAATAACAAGCAGATAGCTCCAATATTATCATCGAACTAGTGTTTAGAACTTGTCACAGTCCTCAGAATAACAAGTAGATAGCTCCAATATTATCATCGAACTAGTTTTTAGAACTTGTCACAGTCCTCAGAATAACAAGCAGAGAGCTCCAATATTATAGTCGAACTAGTGTTTAGAACTTGTCACAGTCCTCAGAATAACAAGCAGATAGCTCTAATATTATCATCGAACTAGTGTTTAGAACCTATCACAGTCCTCAGAATAACAAGTAGATAGCTCCAATATTATCATCGAATTAGTGTTTAGAACTCCTCACAGTCCTCAGAATAAGAAGCAGATAGCTCCAATATTGTCATCGAACTAGTGTTTAGAACTTGTCACAGTCGTCAGAATAACAAGCGAATAGCTCCAATATTATCATCGAACTAGTGTTTAGAACCTGTCACAGTCCTCAGAATAACAAGCAGATAGCTCCAATATTATCATCGAACAAGTGTTTAGAACTTGTCACAGTCCTCAGAATAACAAGCAGATAGCTCCAATATTATCATCGAACTAGTGTTTAGAACTTGTCACAGTCCTCAGAATAACAAGCAGATAGCTCCAATATTATCATCAAACTAGTGTTTAGAACTCGTCACAGTCCTCAGAATAACAAGCAGATAGCTCCAATATTATCATCGAACTAGTGTTTAGAACTTGTCACAGTCCTCAGAATAACAAGCAGATAGCTCCAATATTATCATCAAACTAGTGTTTAGAACTTGTCACAGTCCTCAGAATAACAAGCAGATAGCTCCAATATTATCATCAAACTAGTGTTTAGAACTCGTCACAGTCCTCAGAATAACAAGCAGATAGCTCCAATATTATCATCGAACTAGTGTTTAGAACTTGTCACAGTCCTCAGAATAACAAGCAGATAGCTCTAATATTATCATCGAACTAGTGTTTAGAACTTGTCACAGTCCTCAGAATAACAAGCAGATAGCTGCAATATTATCATCGAACTAGTGTTTAGAACTTGTCACAGTCCTCAGAATAACAAGCAGATAGCTCCAATATTATCATCGAACTAGTGTTTAGAACTTGTCACAGTCCTCAGAATAACAAGCAGATAGCTCCAATATTATCATCGAACTAGTGTTTAGAACTTGTCACAGTCCTCAGAATAACAAGCAGATAACTCCAATATTATCATCAAACTAGTGTTTAGAACTTGTCACAGTCCTCAGAATAAGAAGCGGATAGCTCCAATATTATCATCGAACTAGTGTTTAGAACTCGTCACAGTCCTCAGAATAACAAGCAGATAGCTCCAATATTATCATCGAACTAATGATTAGAACTTGTTACAGTCCTCAGAATAACAAGCAGATAGCTCCAATATTATCATCGAACTAGTTTTTAGAACTTGTCACAGTCCTCTGAATAACAAGCCGATAGCTCCAATATTATCATCGAACTAGTGTTTAGAACTTGTCACAGTCCTCAGAATAACAAGCAGATAGCTCCAATATTATCATCAAACTAGTGTTTAGAACTTGTCACAGTCCTCAGAATAACAAGCAGATAGCTCCAATATTATCATCAAACTAGTGTTTAGAACTTGTCACAGTCCTCAGAATAACAAGCAGATAGCTCCAATATTATCATCGAACTAGTGTTTAGAACTTGTCACAGTCCTCAGAATAACAAGCAGATAGCTCCAATATTATCATCGAACTAGTGTTTAGAACTTGTCACAGTCCTCAGAATAACAAGCAGATAGCTCCAATATTATCATCGAACTAGTGTTTAGAACTTGTCACAGTCCTCAGAATAACAAGCGGATAGCTCCAATATTATCATCGAATTAGTGTTTAGAACTTGTCACAGTCCTCAGAATAACAAGCAGATAGCTCCAATATTATCATCAAACTAGTGTTTAGAACTTGTCACAGTCCTCAGAATAACAAGCAGATAGCTCCAATATTATCATCGAACTAGTGTTTAGAACTTGTCACAGTCCTCAGAATAACAAGCAGATAGCTCCAATATTATCATCGAACTAATGTTTAGAACTTGTCACAGTCCTCAGAATAAGAAGCGGATAGCTCCAATATTATCATCAAACTAGTGTTTAGAACTTGTCACAGTCCTCAGAATAAGAAGCGGATAGCTCCAATATTATAGTCGAACTAGTGTTTAAAACTTGTCACAGTATTCAGAATAACAAGGGATAGCTCCAATATTATCATCGTACTAGTGTTTAGAACTTGTCACAGTCCTCAGAATAACAAGCAGATAGCTCCAATATTATCATCGAACTAGTGTTTAGAACTTGTCACAGTCCTCAGAATAACAAGCAGATAGCTCCAATATTATCATCAAATTAGTGTTTAGAACTTGTCACAGTCCTCAGAATAACAAGCAGATAGCTCCAATATTATCATCAAACTAGTGTTTAGAACTCGTCACAGTCCTCAGAATAACAAGCAGATAGCTCCAATATTATCATCGAACTAGTGTTTAGAACTTGTCACAGTCCTCAGAATAACAAGCAGATAGCTCCAATATTATCATCAAACTAGTGTTTAGAACTTGTCACAGTCCTCAGAATAACAAGCAGATAGCTCCAATATTATCATCGAACTAGTGTTTAGAACTTGTCACAGTCCTCAGAATAACAAGTGGATAGCTCCAATATTATCATCGAACTAGTGTTTAGAACTTGTCACAGTCCTCAGAATAACAAGCAGATAGCTCCAATATTATCATCAAATTAGTGTTTAGAACTTGTCACAGTCCTCAGAATAACAAGCGGATAGCTCCAATATTATCATCAAACTAGTGTTTAGAACACGTCACAGTCCTCAGAATAACAAGCAGATAGCCCCAATATTATCATCGAACTAATGTTTAGAACTTGTCACAGTCCTCCGAATAACAAGCGGATAGCTCCAATATTATCATCGAACTAGTGTTTAGAACTCGTCACAGTCCTCAGAATAACAAGCAGATAGCTCCAATATTATCATCGAATTAGTGTTTAGAACTTCTCACAGTCCTCAGAATAACAAGCGGATAGCTCCAATATTATCATCGAATTAGTGTTTAGAACTCGTCACAGTCCTCAGAATAACAAGTAGAGAGCTCCAATATTATCATCGAATTAGTGTTTAGAACTCGTCACAGTCCTCAGAATAACAAGCAGATAGCTCAAATATTATCATCGAACTAGTTTTTAGAACTTGTCACAGTCCTCAGAATAACAAGCAGAGAGCTCCAATATTATAGTCGAACTAGTGTTTAGAGCTTGTCACAGTATTCAGAATAACAAGTGGATAGCTCCAATATTGTCAGCGAACTACTGTTTAGAACCTGTCACAGTCCTCAGAATAACAAGTAGATAGCTCCAATATTATCATTGAATTAGAGTTTAAAACTTGTCACAGTCCTCAGAATAACAAGCAGATAGCTCAAATATTATCATCGAACTAATTTTTAGAACTTGTCACAGTCCTCAGAATAACAAGCGGATAGCTCCAATATTATAGTCGAACTAGTGTTTAGAGCTTGTCAAAGTATTCAGAATAACAAGCCGATAGCTCCAATATTGTCAGCGAACTAGTGTTTAGAACTTGTCACAGTCCTCAGAATAACAAGTGGATAGCTCCAATATTATCATCGCACTAGTGTTTAGAACTTGTCACAGTCCTCAGAATAACAAGCGGATAGCTCCAATATTATCATCGAACTAGTGTTTAGAACTTGTCACAGTCCTCAGAATAACAAGCAGATAGCTCCAATATTATCATCGAACTAGTGTTTAGAACTTGTCACAGTCCTCAGAATAACAAGCAGATAGCTCCAATATTATCATCAAATTAGTGTTTAGAACTTGTCACAGTCCTCAGAATAACAAGCAGATAGCTCCAATATTATCATCAAACTAGTGTTTAGAACTCGTCACAGTCCTCAGAATAACAAGCAGATAGCTCCAATATTATCATCAAACTAATGTTTAGAACTTGTCACAGTCCTCAGAATAACAAGCGGATAGCTCCAATATTATCATTGAACTAGTGTTTAGAACTTGTCACAGTCCTCAGAATAACACTGCGGTGGTGGTGCTGCAGTAGCGTTGTCGCCTCACAGTAAGAAGTTGTCCTGTTCGATTCTCAGCTACAGCGTCTTCTGTGTGGAGACATGCGTGAATGGGCATACCTTCGTTGAAGGTTGTGCATTAGAGCTGGCAACTCGGCATGTAAAAATCTACTGCCAATCATTAGCGGACCGGAGTTCCACTGTGGCGACCCCTAACGGGAAAAAACGAAAGACACAACAACAGTCCTCAGAATAACAAGCAGATAGCTCCAATATTATCATCGAATTAGTATTTAAAACTTGTCACAGTCCTCAGAATAACAAGCAGTTAGCTCCAATATTATCATCGAATTAGGGTTTAGAACTTGTCACAGTCCTCAGAATAACAAGTAGATAGCTCCAATGTTATCATCGAACTAGTGTTCAGAACTTGTCACAGTCCTCAGAATAACAAGCGGATAACTCCAGTATTATCATCGAACTAATGTTTAGAACTTGTCACAGTCCACAGAATAAGAAGCGGATAGCTCCAATATTATCATCGAACTAGTGTTCAGAACTTGTCACAGTCCTCAGAATAACAAGGGATAGCTCCAATATTATAGTCGAACTAGTGTTTAGAACTTGTCACAGTATTCAGAATAACAAGGGATAGCTCCAATATTGTCAGCGAACTAGTGTTTAGAACTTGTCACAGTACTCAGAATAACAAGTGGATAGCTCCAATATTATCATAGAACTAGTGTTTAGAACTTGTCACAGTCCTCAGAATAACAAGCAGATAGCTCCAATATTATCATCAAATTAGTGTTTAGAACTTGTCACAGTCCTCAGAATAACAAGCAGATAGCTCCAATATTATCATCAAATTAGTGTTTAGAACTTGTCACAGTCTTCAGAATAACAAGCGGATAGCTCCAATATTATCATCAAACTTGTGTTTAGAACTCGTCACAGTCCTCAGAATAACAAGCAGATAGCTCCAATATTATCATCGAACTAATGTTTAGAACTTGTCACAGTCCTCAGAATAAGAAGCGGATAGCTCCAATATTATCATCGAACTAGTGTTCAGAACTTGTCACAGTCCTCAGAATAAAGTACAGTTTTGTACCTACCATAAATGTAGATGTTCGAGTGCTAATACAGCTGCAGTAATCACAGATGGGTTTTCAGCCGTCAGGCGGTCCCTCGGTCGGCCGAATTCCAAAGTCTTGGTCCGGCGTCGGTTGTCGTCGCTTACTCTTCTGACGTCAGGAAGGCCAGAGTATATAAGACACAGCCGACGCCATGTTCTTCAGTCTTTCTTGCCCCAGATGTCAGGTGCCCCCAAAAGGAAGGCAATACATAGATAAAAGCTTTTGTACATGTGAAAGAAATGCAATGTAATGCAAAATCAGTGTAAGCAAGCAAATAAAACATAGCAGGATAACCCAGTCAAGTGGTATGTGTGGAAGGAGGGAGGGAAACCTGTACTGCAGCTGTATTAGCACTCGAACATCTACATTTATGGTAGGTACAAAACTGTA
The DNA here is from genome assembly GCF_019279795.1 of Protopterus annectens. Classification (NCBI taxonomy): domain Eukaryota; kingdom Metazoa; phylum Chordata; order Ceratodontiformes; family Protopteridae; genus Protopterus; species Protopterus annectens. The sequence goes on from NC_056746.1 coordinate 94,366,418, forward strand.
CTATGTTCATCGTGCATACAGCTGCAGTAATCACAGATGGGTAGAGTCCCATAGCTATGCATAGGGTGGTAGGTACTATGAGGAACTGGGTTGAGCCAGAATGCCCTGCAAAACAGCAGTGGCAAAGCCTGCTCTTGTTCTGGAATACAAGGGCAGGTGGTAGTGTTTTGTGAAAGTATGCACAGAACTCCAAGTGGCTGCCTCCAAAATATCTTTAGTAGGAACACCTCTGAGGAAGGCTGTAGAGGTGGCTGTAGCCCTGGTGGAGTGAGATCTGATACCAGTAGGGACAGATTTCCCATGATAGGAATAACAAAACCGTATGCAGTGACCAATCCACTTGGAAATGGTCTGTTTTGTAACTGGTTTCCCTTGAGCCCCTACAGCATAGGACACAAAAAGTTGTTCTGATTTCCTGAAGGACTTTGTTCTGTCCAAATAATAACGTAGCTGCCTATGGATATCTAAAGAGTGTAGCAGCCTTTCCCCTTTGTTTTGAGGGTTCGGATAAAAGGTAGGTAGGTGTATGGCTTGATTTAAGGCTACCCTGGATACCACTTTTGGCATAAAAGATGGGTTGGTACGAAAGGAAACCCTGTCCTGATGGAAGATGAGGAAGGGCTGCACCGCCATAAGGGCCTATAATTCAGAAACCCTACGAGCTGAAGTGATGGCCAGAAGGAAACTTGTTTTCCAGGACAAATATTGCAAATCTGTTGAGGCAGCAGGTTCAAAAGGAGGCAATGTTAATTTTTCTAGTATGTAATTAAGGTCCCAGGCTGGAATTGGTTGCTTCCTTGGAGGTCTTATATTCTTAGCCCCTCTGAGGAACTGCCGTAAGAGTGGGTGAGAGAATAACGGAGGATCCGTGTTGAATTCTGCAGAAATGGCTGAGGCATGTATTTTTATGGAAGAAAATGAAAGTCCACTGTTCAGCAGTTCAGCCAGGTACTGTAAAACCTGAGGCAAGTTCAATTTTCTAGGGTCCTGGCCTCTTTTCTCATTCCAACAGCAAAACCGCTTCCATTTGGCGGAGTAAGCTTTTCTAGTAGATGGTCTTCTGGCTTCCAAAATGACATCCTGCACCTCCTTGGAGAGTAGGGTCTGTTGTGGTATTAAGGGATTTTCCATGCAGCGAGGTTGAGTGTTTTCAGCTGACTGTGAAGAGTTTTGTATCTGTTCTGAGTCAGCAGAAGAGGTATTAGAGGCAGGGACCAGGGAGGAGTATGTGTTAGGCTCCTCAGGAGTGGGTACCAGTGTTGCCTTGGCCAATCTGGAGCAATCAGTATCATCCTTGGTTTGTCTGTTCTTGCTTTCAAAAGCACCTTGGGCAGAAGAGGCAGAGGTGGGAATGCATAAACTGTCCATGCTGTCCAACTGAATGAAAGGGCGTCCACTTTCCAGGCCTTTGGATGGAAGGTCCTTGAACAAAACTTTCAATTGATGGTTCCTGTGGGAGGCAAAAAGATCTATGTCTGGCCTCCCCCACGCTTGGATTATCTCTGTAAACACCTGAGGATGCAACTTCCATTCGTGTGGATCTGTCATATTTCTGCTTAGAGTGTCTGCCAGTGTGTTTTCCAGTCCTGGCAAGTACTGTGCTTGAAGCTCGATTTGTCTTTCCAGAGCCAAGTTCCAAAGAGTCATGGCTAGTCTGCACAAGGGGTATGAATGTGTTCCTCCTTGTTTGTTTATGTACCACATTACTGTGGTGTTGTCTGTTCTTATCAGTAATTGTCCTGGATGCAAGAAGTCTTTGAAGGCTGTAACTGCATTTATTACTGCTAGCATCTCTTTTTGATTGATGTGAAGGTGCTTTTCCTTTTGGGACCATCTGCCCTGAATGCACCTGTCCTTCATGTGCGCCCCCCAGGCGTAATCTGAGGCGTCTGTGGTTATGACTTGTTTTGCTTGAGGCTTGCAGAATGGAAGGCCTGCGTTTACTTGACATGCTTGGGCCCACCATAGGAATTCCTTTTGCAAACATGGAATTATCGGTATAATTGCTTCCAAGCTGTGACTGTGTTGAGACCATAGATTTTTTAGGTACCACTGAAGTTTCCTCATATGCAGCTTTGCACATGGGATTAGAAGAATGCAAGATGCCATGAATCCCAGAGCCTGCAGGATTTTCCTTGCAGTAAGCCTGGTACTTTTTGCTAGTGTTTTGAAGTACTGAGATAGTTGCCCTTGTTTTTCTGGCGTAAGATATGCCATCTGGGTGTTTGTGTCCAAGCTGGCACCCAGGAATGTTATTTTCTGAGATGGTGTTAGCCTTGATTTCTCCTTGTTGATGGTATATCCCAGAGAAAGCAGTAATCGTGTCACATATGCCAGATGTTCCAGTAGTATATGTTTGCTGTCCGCTTGGATCAGGCAGTCATCCAGATAAGGGTAAATTTGTATCCCTTGAAGTCTGCAGTAGGCGATTACTGATGCCAGGCACTTTGTGAATACTCTGGGCGCAGTAGATAAGCCAAAGGGCAATGCAGAGAATTGATAGTGGATTGAACCTGCAAGAAATCTGAGGTATCTTCTGCAGCTTTGTCTGATTGGGACATGCAGGTATGCCTCCTTGAGGTCCAATGTTACCAGCCAAAACTCCTTGCCCAGCATGGGAAGAAGTTGCTGTAATGTGAGCATCTTGAATTTTGGAACGATTAGAAATGTGTTTAGGATGGATAAGTCCAGAATGGGTCTCCAGTCGGTTCCTTTTCTTGGTACCAGAAAAAGTCTTGAATAAAAACCTTGACCTTGTTGGTGCGTAGGTACCTTTTGTATAGCTCTCATGTTTAGGAGCTTTGAAATTTGCAGTTGTGCCTCTGCCCTTTGATTTTGTGGCAGGTTTGGCATGCCTCTCATTTTTGGAAGAGTGTGAAATTGAAATTTGTAGCCTCTGTTTATGATGTCCAGTATCCATTTGTCTGTTGTGACAATATGCCAATTGCTTGCAAATAATGCTAGTTTCCCTCCCAAAGGTGCTGCCAGCTGTGACTTGCTTGGCAAGGAAATGAGGGAGTCATTGGGTTTGCTTCCTGTATTGTTGTGCACTGTCTTCACCACCTCTTGGTGCTGGAGATTGCCATTGTCTGCCTCTATATGATCCTTGTGATTGCCCTCTGCCCCTTGTGCGTTGGTATCTACCTCTTTGGGGCTTGTCAGTGGCTGGAAAGGACCAGTTTTTTGAAGGCCAATTCCTGCTAAAACGTGGTGGCTGGACCTGTAAGAAAGCTTTGACAGTTTGCATAGATTTGGCTTTTTCTTCCATTTTCCTTAGTATCTCCTCAGCATTAGTACCAAAAAGTACATCCTTTTGTAAAGGAGCATCAAGAAGTTTAGCTTTCACATGATCAGGCAACTTTTGTTCCCTAAGCCAGGCATGTCTGCGAATGACTGATCCTGTAGCAGCCGCTCTACTGGAGGCCTCTAGGGCATCATAACCACATTGTAAGGTGTGTTTACCGACTTGCATCGCACTATGCATCATATCCTGTAACTCTTTAAAATCTGGTTGTTCAGGTAGAGACATTTTGTTCCTTAATTGAGATAACAGGTACTGTTGATATTTAATCATATGAAACTGACAGTTTAAGGCCCTCATGGCTAGGGTGGCCGAGGTATATACCTTCTTACCCCACCTTTCTAGAGATCTAGATTCCCTTTCTGCAGGAAGTGGATTCTTGGCAGTGGAGGCCTTTAATCCCTTGGGGCCTTGTGAAATGGTTTCAGGGTCAGCATTATGGCCTTTGTAGAGAAACTGGTGAGAACTGGGTACTATATAATACCTATCAGGCTTTACTGGTGCAGGAGGCAGAGAATCAGGGTTAAGACAAGCCTCCGAATAGACATCATCCAGTACATCCAAAACAGGGGGTATAGCTAGAGGTCTGTGCTGAGGTAACCAAAGAAATTCCCTAAGTCTTTTCTTGGAATCTGAAAAGTCTTGGCCTTCCCAATGGAAGTGTTCCCTCAAGGTGTGCAAGGTTTCCCCAAAGGAAAAATCCTCAGGGGGGGGATACAGAAGGAATGGACTGTTCTGCATCCGAATCCTCAAAAGGAGAGTAAGAGTGTTCCTCTGCATCAGAATGTTCTGATAAAATGGATCCCTGATCAGAAGAGGGAGATTCTTCCTCCACTCTGGGTCTCTTGTCAGGAGGGGGCTGAGAACCTCTGATAAGAGTTATTAGATCCTCAGCCATTTTAAGCATCTGTTTCTTAGGCATGGGTCCAGGAGATGGGCCTTGTGCAGCAGGCCTAGTGGGATGCCTGGCTGCTTTGGATTTAGTAAAGGCCTTAATTGAAAAAGAAGATGAAGGCCTAAATACACCATGGGTGGAGGTGGACCTGTCCACATTAGTAGGCTCGACATAAGCCGGGGCTTCGGTTGTAGTCTGGGAAAGGGCCGAGGACCCAGCGGTCTCGGGTACAGAGGACACCGCCAAAGGAGTGTCGTCGGTAGTCAGGGACTGCAAAGGCGTCTCGCTGAGAACCGGACCACGTGTAGCCTGTTTTGGCGTGGTGTCGGCGGAGACCGCAGGCCTCGTGTGTTGGTCCTTTTCCTTGCGTTTTTTGGATAAAACGGTAGTCGGAGTGTCCGACGACATTTTATAGTCAAAAGCTTTACCAAAATAGTGTTGGGCGAACTCCGCCAGACGCTTGATAGTGCGTTTATTGAAGGTAGCGCAAAAGCGGCAGCCCGAGACGTCGTGGTCTGGGCCCAAACAAGGTATGCAAAGGGAATGGAAATCCTTATGCGGTATTTGGTTCCCACAAGAAATACAATTATTAACTTTTTCTGACATCGGTCTGAGGCAAGAAAAGTTTCTAACGGGTACTTAGCTTTAATGAAGACTTCGGTTCCAAATATTTTCGTAATTCAGGAGCTGGCCGACCGGCACTTGCGAACTGCTTCTGCTTCAGGCACTGCGTGGCAAAAAAGACTGAAGAACATGGCGTCGGCTGTGTATTATATACTCTGGCCTTCCTGACGTCAGAAGAGTAAGCGACGACAACCGACGCCGGACCAAGACTTTGGAATTCGGCCGACCGAGGGACCGCATGACGGCTGAAAACCCATCTGTGATTACTGCAGCTGTATGCACGATGAACATCAAGGGATAGCGCCAATATTATAGTCGAACTAGTGTTTAGAACTTGTCACAGTATTCAAAATAACAAGGGATAGCTCCAATATTGTCAGCGAACTAGTGTTTAGAACTTGTCATAGTCCTCAGAATAACAAGCAGATAGCTCCAATATTATCATCGAACTAGTGTTTAGAACTCCTCACAGTCCTCAGAATAACAAGCAGTTAGCTCCAATATTATCATCAAATTAGTGTTATGAACTTGTCACAGTCTTCAGAATAACAAGTGGATAGCTCCAATATTATCATCAAACTAGCGTTTAGAACTCTTCACAGTCCTCAGAATAACAAGCAGATAGCTCCAATATTATCATCGAACTAATGTTTAGAACTTGTCACAGTCCTCAGAATAACAAGCAGATAGCTCCAATATTATCATCAAATTAGTGTTTAGAACTTGTCACAGTCCTCAGAATAACAAGCGGCTAGCTCCAATATTATCATCGAACTAGTGTTTAGAACTTGTAACAGTCCTCAGAATAACAAGTGGATAGCTCCAATATTATCATCGAACTAGTGTTTAGAACTTGTAACAGTCCTCAGAATAACAAGTGGATAGCTCCAATATTATCATCGAACTAGTGTTTAGAACTCATCACAGTCCTCAGAATAACAAGCAGATAGCTCCAATATTATCATCAAATTAGTGTTTAGAACTTGTCACAGTCCTCAGAATAACAAGCGGATAGCTCCAATATTATCATCAAACTAGTGTTTAGAACACGTCACAGTCCTCAGAATAACAAGCAGATAGCCCCAATATTATCATCGAACTAATGTTTAGAACTTGTCACAGTCCTCCGAATAACAAGCGGATAGCTCAAATATTATCATCGAACTAGTGTTTAGAACTCGTCACAGTCCTCAGAATAACAAGCAGATAGCTCCAATATTATCATCGAATTAGTGTTTAGAACTTGTCACAGTCCTCAGAATAACAAACGGATAGCTCCAATGTTATCATCGAACTACTGTTCAAAACCTGTCACAGTCCTCAGAATAACAAGTAGAGAGCTCCAATATTATCATCGAATTAGTGTTTAGAACTCGTCACAGTCCTCAGAATAACAAGCAGATAGCTCAAATATTATCATCGAGCTAGGTTTTTGAACTTGTCACAGTCCTCAGAATAACAAGCAGAGAGCTCCAATATTATAGTCGAACTAGTGTTTAGAGCTTGTCACAGTATTCAGAATAACAAGTGGATAGCTCCAATATTGTCAGCGAACTACTGTTTAGAACCTGTCACAGTCCTCAGAATAACAAGTAGATAGCTCCAATATTATCATTGAATTAGAGTTTAAAACTTGTCACAGTCCTCAGAATAACAAGCAGATAGCTCAAATATTATCATCGAACTAATTTTTAGAACTTGTCACAGTCCTCAGAATAACAAGCGGATAGCTCCAATATTATAGTCGAACTAGTGTTTAGAGCTTGTCAAAGTATTCAGAATAACAAGCCGATAGCTCCAATATTGTCAGCGAACTAGTGTTTAGAACTTGTCACAGTCCTCAGAATAACAAGTGGATAGCTCCAATATTATCATCGCACTAGTGTTTAGAACTTGTCAAGGTCCTCAGAATAAAAAGTAGATAGCTCCAATATTATCATCAAACTAATGTTTAGAACTTGTCACAGTCCGCAGAATAACAAGCGGATAGCTCCAATATTATCATCAAACTAATGTTTAGAACTTGTCACAGTCCGCAGAATAACAAGCGGATAGCTCCAATATTATCATCGAGCTAGTGTTTAGAACTTGTCACAGTCCTCAGAATAAAAAGCAGATAGCTCCAATATTATCACTGAACTAGTGTTTAGAACTCGTCACAGTCCTCAGAATAACAAGCAGTTAGCTCCAATATTATCATCAAACTAGTGTTTAGAACTCGTCACAGTCCTCAGAATAACAAGCAGATAGCTCCAATATTATCATCAAACTAATGTTTAGAACTTGTCACAGTCCTCAGAATAACAAGCAGATAGCTCCAATATTATCATCGAACAAGTGTTTAGAACTTGTCACAGTCTTCAGAATAAAAAGCGGATAGCTCCAATATTATCATCGAACTAGTGTTCAGAACTTGTCACAGTCCTCAGAATAACAAGAGGATAACTCCAGTATTATCATCAAACTAATGTTTAGAACTTGTCACAGTCCTCAGAATAAGAAGCGGATAGCTCCAATATTATCATCGAACTAGTGTTCAGAACTTGTCACAGTCCTCAGAATAACAAGGGATAGCTCCAATATTATAGTCGAACTAGTGTTTAGAACTTGTCACAGTATTCTGAATAACAAGTGGATAGCTCCAATATTATCATCGCCCTAGTGTTTAGAACTTGTCACAGTCCTCAGAATAACAAGCAGATAGCTCCAATATTATCATCGAACTAGTGTTTAGAACTTGTCACAGTCCTCAGAATAACAAGCAGATAGCTCCAATATTATCATCAAATTAGTGTTTAGAACTTGTCACAGTCTTCAGAATAACAAGCGGATAGCTCCAATATTATCATCAAACTAGCGTTTAGAACTCTTCACAGTCCTCAGAATAACAAGTAGATAGCTCCAGTATTATCATCGAACTAATGTTTAGAACTTGTCACAGTCCTCAGAATAAGAAGTGGATAGCTCCAATATTATCATCGAACTAGTGTTCAGAACTTGTCACAGTCCTCAGAATAACAAGGGATAGCTCCAATATTATAGTCGAACTAGTGTTTAGAACTTGTCACAGTATTCAGAATAACAAGGGATAGCTCCAATATTGTCAGCGAACTAGTGTTTAGAACTTGTCACAGTACTCAGAATAACAAGTGGATAGCTCCAATATTATCATCGCACTAGTGTTTAGAACTTGTCACAGTCCTCAGAATAACAAGCAGATAGCTACAATATTATCATCGAACTAGTGTTTAGAACTTGTCACAGTCCTCAGAATAACAAGCAGATAGCTCCAATATTATAATCAAATTAGTGTTTAGAAATTGTCACAGTCTTCAGAATAAGAAGCGGATAGCTCCAATATTATCATCAAACTTGTGTTTAGAACTCGTCACAGTCCTCAGAATAACAAGCAGATAGCTCCAATATTATCATCGAACTAATGTTTAGAACTTGTCACAGTCCTCAGAATAAGAAGCGGATAGCTCCAATATTATCATCGAACTAGTGTTCAGAACTTGTCACAGTCCTCAGAATAACAAGGGATAGTGCCAATATTATAGTCGAACTAGTGTTTAGAACTTGTCACAGTATTCAGAATAACAAGGGATAGCTCCAATATTGTCAGCAAACTAGTGTTTAGAACTTGTCACAGTCCTCAGAATAACAAGCAGATAGCTCCAATATTATCATCGAACTAGTGTTTAGAACTCGTCACAGTCCTCAGAATAACAAGCAGATAGCTCCAATATTATCATATAATTTGTTTAGAATTTGTCACAGTCTTCAGAATAACAAGTGGCTAGCTCCAATTTTATCATCAAACTAGTGTTTAGAACTTGTCACAGTCCTCAGAATAACACTGCGGTGTTGGTGCTGCAGTAGCGTTTTCACCTCACAGTAAGAAGTTGTCCTGTTCGATTCTCAGCTAGAGCATCTTCTGTGTGGAGACATGCGTGAATGGGCATACCTTCGTTGAAGGTTGTGCATCAGAGCTGGCAACTCGGCATGTAAAAATCTACTGCCAATCATTAGCGGACCGGAGTTCCGCTGTGGCGACCCCTAACCGGGAAAAACCAAAGGACACAACAACAGTCCTCAGAATAACAAGCAGATAGCTCCAATATTATCATCGAATTAGTATTTAAAACTTGTCACAGTCCTCAGAATAACAAGCAGATATCTCCAATGTTATCATCAAACTAGTGTTCAGAACCTGTCACAGTCCTCAGAATAACAAGCAGATAGCTCCAATATTATAGTCGAACTAGTGTTTAGAACTTGTCACAGTCCTCAGAATAACAAGCGGATAGCTCCAATATTATCATTGAACTAGTGCTTAGAACTTGTCACAGTCCTCAGAATAATAAGCAGATAGCTCCAATGTTATCATCGAACTAGTGTTTACAACTTGTCACAGTCCTCATAATAACAAGCGGATAGCTCCAATGTTATCATCGAACTAGTGTTTAGAACTTGTCACAGTCCTCAGAATAACAAGCAGATAGCTCCAATATTATCATCAAACTAGTGTTCAGAACCTGTCACAGTCCTCAGAATAACAAGTAGATGGCTCCAATAATATCATCAAATTAGTGTTTAGAACGTGTCACAGTCCTCAGAATAACAAGCGGATAGCTCCAATATTATCATCAAACTAGTTTTTAGAACTCTTCACAGTCCTCAGAATAACAAGCAGATAGCTCCAATATTATCATCAAATTAGTGTTTAGAGCTTGTCACAGTCCTCAGAATAACAAGCGGATAACTCCAATATTATCATCAAACTAGTTTTTAGAACTCATCACAGTCCTCAGAATAACAAGCAGATAGCTCCAATATTATCATTGAACTAGTGTTTAGAACTTGTCACAGTCCTCAGAATAACAAACAGATAGCTCCAATATTATCATCAAATTACTGTTTAGAACTTGTCACAGTCCTCAGAATAACAAGCAGATAGCTCCAATATTATCATCAAATTAGTGTTTAGAACTTGTCACAGTCCTCAGAATAACAAGCGGATAGCTCCAATATTATCATTGAACTAATGTTTAGAACTTGTCACAGTCCTCTGAATAACAAGCGGATAGCTCCAATATTATAATTGAACTAGTGTTTAGAACTTGTCACAGTCCACAGAATAACAAGCAGATAGCTCCAATATTATCATTGAACTAATGTTTAGAACTTGTCACAGTCCTCCGAATAACAAGCGGATAGCTCCAATATTATCATTGAACTAATGTTTAGAACTTGTCACAGTCCTCTGAATAACAAGCGGATAGCTCCAATATTATAATTGAACTAGTGTTTAGAACTTGTCACAGTCCACAGAATAACAAGCAGATAGCTCCAATATTATCATTGAACTAATGTTTAGAACTTGTCACAGTCCTCCGAATAACAAGCGGATAGCTCCAATATTATCATTGAACTAGTATTTAGAACTTGTCACAGTCCTCAGAATAACAAGCGGATAGCTCCAATGTTATCATCGTTAATGGTATTCTGATACTGAAAATCTCAGAAATAGCATGGCATGTCTGCAAAAACAAAAACAAAAAAAACTTAATGGTAAAACAGCAAAAATCAGGTATCAGAGCAAAACACAGCTGGTAAATTTTAAAACATATCCAAAGGCAGCAATTCCATCAGTGGTTTTCTACAGTCTGTATGCAAATGACCTGAAATTGGGTAAACTGATTACATGTTTTACAGATAAGGCATACCTGCAAAAGAACTTGAATAAATTGACCATTTGGGCACAGGAAAATAATATGCTCATAAATACATCGAAAACTAAGCATATGAGGTTTGGTAGACATAGACTGAAAGGTGAATATTTAATACAGTACACAGTGATTGGAACTGTAGATTTGTTTTAGGACCTCAGTATATGGGTAGATTCAGCTTTGAGGTTTTCCAGTCATATCAACCAATTGGTTAGTTAAGCAGTAACCCACGCCTGGGTGTGGGTAATGCTGGATTTACCCACGATTGGTATGGTTTGGTCCTGAGTGGCCAAACAAAGACAACCGTGGGTAAGTCCAGCATTACCCACACCCAGAAGTGGGTTACTGATATTATACAATGACATTATTTAAGAAAAAAATACTTACTTAAATAATGGCATTGTATAATGCCTCCGTGCTGCCCTTCCACAGCTGTCCGGTATTCTGCAGCAGTACTGATGTACTGCGCATGCGTATGCTTACGCAGTACATCAGAGCTGTGTGTGGAAGCAATGGAGAAAGGAAGATCTCCGTTGCTTTTTAGAAGTGTCTCGCTATGTTATAAGAGTTTAACGGATATACCAGCGTAAAACATCTAATTTTGTTTTATTTGTTTTTTACCTAGAGCTATTCCTCTGCTTTGTAAACCATAACAGCACCACACAACACAACAACAACAGCAGCCTATTGTAGGATAAACCATAGAGGAGATGGGTTCATGGTAATTGCTTGACTGATGCAAATGTCAAAAGTGGAATGGTCAATATCTAAACGTCGAGGTCAGAAAAGCTGACGTATTTGAATAAAAGGGAAACATGCAGTGTGATATTTAGATGCAGAGATCAGGGAATTGGTCCATTCCTTGTTGTTGTCTGATCTCAGATTTAGTATACAAAATTAGCAAGGGGTGTGGGTCAGTGAATTCAGAGAAGATTATGCTTCATTCATTGGATTCTGGTTATGGTTCGGGTGTATACTGTTTAGGGATTTCAATTCTACTCTAAAGCTCATCTACCAGCTCTAAAAATTAAAAGGGTTTTATGGATGTACAAACATGGATTGGAGACCTGCGTTTGGTAAACATATCTTTTAGGGAAATGAGAATAGGGGAAACCTACAGTCATATAGGCCCATATGTTTCCTTTCTTGTTGTGGAAAAAATGGAAGTTATTTTGGATAAACTATTGTCAGACTTAGAAAGGTTGAGAGTTCAAATCACATATCAGGATACACGTGCTAAATACAGGTTTCTAATTACCTGGAACATGATGTTCTGTAATAATATAAAAACAGCTATAAAGGAAAAAAGTGTGTTTTTATGTAATTTATAAGTGAAACTATCTTTAGTCTTTGATAGCAAGATACACAATACACTGATCAATAAATTAGCACAACTGGATACTAAGCCACATTTTCTCCCTTCCTTCCTGTCAGTACTGGTATGCCACAGGGATCCATTCTCAGCCTTCTAGTCTTTAATATATTCACTAACAATTTGCATAAATCCTCTCAGCAAACGTCTGTCATACAATACACTGACAATTCTACCATAATATGCATTTCTGAGAATTACTCAAGAAATCTTTAGCTTTGCTGAAAGTTGGCTACAGGATAATCTCTGTTACTAAATCCTCCCAAAAAAATGAAAGCACTTCTCTTTTGTCCAGAATCACATTTCCATGAAAAAGCAACTTGAACATACCTTTCTTAAATAATTCCATGATTGAAGTTACTTCACATACAAAGCTACTTGGCATGACAGTCGATGACAATCTTAAATTTGATTTACACATCCACAACAGCATCCAGAAAACACATAAAAAACTAGGCATCCTATATAGAGTAAATAAATTCCTTACAAACTCTGCCAAGGTGACTCTACCTACCACTTATATCTTATTGCTCCTATATTGTGCCGCTATTATGACCAACCTTCAAGACTCACTTAATTCTAAACTTATGTGCCTTTGTTTTTTTTATGCAGTTTCTATGTGCCTTTTGGGTTTTATGTGGTTTCTATGTGCCTTTTTTATGTAGCTCTAAACTTAAACAATGCTACAATAAAATTGCAAAGTTTGTTTCCAAGAAACCTTACCAGGCCCACCACTGTTTAACACTAAAAACACTTAACTACCTTGAACTTTCTTAACACCCATCTAATGCCCAAATCATCTTAATCCAGAAAACCATCTCTACCCCATTTGCCTGTCCAGCAATTAACGCCATACTCCAAGAATATCTAACAAACTGTCCCCTTCAGTTAAATAATAAATAACTGCTTATCATCTACAAACCAGAAAGGTCTGCTTGGGTCAGTCTCTATTCCAAAAATGTAGTTAAAACCTGCAATAAAATTTGCAAATCAGTCAGATCTATCTCATACCTTCATCTTTTCAAACCATTACTAAAAGATTTCCTCACAATTTCCTGGCTTTGTCACTGCCCCTCATCTGAGATATAGCTTGTCATAACATACTTCATCACCTTCTTACACCCCCCCCCTTTAAAAGCATTAAATCACTTAACCTGCTTGTCCCCCTCTAATAGCTTACTTTAGTGTATTTCTTAAACTACGATACGTACTTCTAATTAGCACAGCCAAATTACTATTCCATCCCTACTTCCCTTTTAGCACTTAAAATTGCTTGCTTCCTCTAATATCTCACCCTAATGTATTCCTTAAATGACTCCTACCTATCTTATACACCACTCTTCTATCTGTAAATTCTTAGTACAGGGTTTGTATATTAATGTTTGTGAACATGAATACAAATTTTATTATACTGACTATTATTCTATGTGTTCACTGAAAGGGCATTATAAAATTTCTTACTTTAAGTATTGATTAAGTATTGATTGCATTAAATGTGTATCCTTGGAGCTTTTCTCCCAGAGCCCCCACTGAAAAAGGGCACCTGTGCTCAGTCAGGCTTTCCCATTAAACAAATGTCAGTAAATAAACAATGCAATATTGCTAAGGTAGATAGTTGCATGACTTACAAATAGGACATGGCAAGTATCACACAGCAACTGGGCAAGTAAAATTCTGTGTTACACTTAGGGTACTCCACAGGACTCTGTCTTGTGCCTGTACTTGTTTAATTTGATTTATATTTTTCATCTGAGATGACTTGAAAATGGGAAAACTGATTGTATGAGAAGGCATGTCTTGAAAGGAACCTGACTAAACTGACCAGATGGGCTCAGGAGAGTAAAGTGGTAAAAAATATGTAAAAAAAAAATGCATATAAGATTCAGGACACCTAGACTACAGATAAATTATTTACTACAGCATACAGCAGTTGAAACTATGGATTCATTTAAGAACCTTCTTATATGAGCAGACCCAGCTTTATTTTTTCTGATCATCTCAACCAACTGATTAATAACTATAAAACTGTAGGCTGTGCAAAACGATTTAAAAAGTCTGAGAAATTGGAAATGATGAAATTATTGTTTGTACGTTACATTAGACCCAACTTAGACTGTGGAATAACAACATGACCATCTTTTAAGAAAGCTAGCATAAGTCAGTTGGAAAGAGTAAAGTGGAAATATACTGACGGCATCAAGGATGTGCAAGTTTAAGTTATGATGAAAGATTAATGCATCAGAACTTGTCCAGGCTCTCATATAGACATTTTAAGAGGAGACCAAAAACAAAGATACTCAAACAGATGATACTCACAACATCTACTATCATCCTTTCTGCCTTCCTTTATC
>NC_056746.1:94385692-94425692 GCF_019279795.1 Protopterus annectens
GTATAAGTTGGTCACGTGACCAGGCATTTAGTACAATGCTTGTATCCATATCAAATAACATATCCTGAAGTTAAGTTTCAGGGGTCACTTACAAATGAAGAGGAATAACATCATTTGCTTATCTCTGCAATGATTAAATATGTGAAATGAATAAGTGAAATCTGCTGCATTGTAGAAGTCACACAACTACAAAAGTATACTATGTGAAAGGAAACTACAAACACTGAAATATCCTATCATTGCTATATGATTTAAATGTGAGAAATAAAAATAATGTGATGATATATGAAATTGTTAAGTGACGTCTCCCTGGAAATGTGAGGAATGTAAAGGATATTAGAGTAGAAGTCTAGACCACAGAAACTCTTTTATATGTGAAGAAGATGGAAGCAACATAGAAAGGATATCATTGTTTTAATAAAACTATTTGCTTTGAAGGCAAGCTCCAGGTTCCTACACTGGTAAGTAAGTTGCTATTAACAGCCTTAGCTTGAGAGTTGTTGTCTTTGGTCTTATTCTTAAAATAATTAACTTAATGCCCATTACGTTTCCATTATTCATGAGGAGAAATTAAATGTTATGGATCGGCTTTCTTCTTTGTTTTGAAATTCTCAGACTCCCCACTGTACTGCGATCTCATTAAAAACAGTTCTGCAGGAATACCATGCAGTCGATATTCTGAAATGTCGATCATTTTGTTATGATCTTTTGGAGTTTGATTATAAGAATGTTGATTATATGACATAAACCCATACACACACACATACACACACACACATATATATATATATATATATATATATATATATATATATATATATATATATATATATATATATATATTTATGTGTGTGTGTGTGTGTGTTTGTAGTTACCAGTGTCTGACTCAGCATATATATATATATATATATATATATATATATATATATATATATATATATGTGTGTGTGTGTGTGTGTGTGTGTAGTTACCAGTGTCTGAGTCAGTATGCTATGCAGAAACCATCTATTTTCAGACTTAAGCAGAAACGTACTTCTGGTATTATATACACATTTTGTTACAAAGAAATAAGCAGAAGGTAGCACTTGGGGACCCCAAGAAGAAATGCTTTGGTAAATCACTAGTTTTCACAGAAAACATGGAGACATGCCATCAAATGTACAACAAATAAATATGACAAAATATAAATAGCTGATAATCATTTAGGGCAAACCTACATAGGGGAGCATACCTCAGTCATGGTTGAATGGAGCTAATGACATCTATGTAAGGATAAAGTGTGGGACAAATGAGAAGGGTGCAACGGGGAGGTAATAGCCTTGATCTGAATTATTCAACTAACCTCCCATACTGCTTTGCACTATAGTTATTCATAGTTGCACCCCTCCCAAACAGCACCTATCTATTCTACATTGTATCTTCTACTTTTCCCAGATAAACCCTCATGTCTTCCTACACGTTCATAGGTAAACACCAGGCTAACTTTCCAAAAGGCCCATTTTAAGCCTAGCCAATAATCCAAGGACAAAATCAAACCCTGTACATCGTGTTTATAAGGTGAAGACCTTAACTATTATGCCAGACCCACCTCCTTTTAACTACATCCCCATATTCTAGCCTTTTAAAGCTCTCTATTCCTTACATTACAAGGAAGATACGAGGACAACCTAACTCTCTTCCTTCATAGAAAATGCTTCTTTCCTACCTACCATTTATCAGCTTTCAGTCTCCAGCACCACTTAATATCCTACTACCCTGTAAATTATTTTTCCTTCTTGATCCCTACTTCTCACTACCTGCCACCAATAACACACAGATCCCCTTACTTACTTCTGCTACTTCTCAGCCTAGCCTGGGCCATCTTGCATTGTGCCATGACTCACTAATAGCTGTTAACATCTCACCAACTCTGCCCAAACCACTTATTCACATTTCCTTCCTACACTGTCTGCACATTGCACCGAATCTATTTAATGATGCTACTTACTTTTACTCTGAATATACACTGATTAACTCCATTTGAACTCAAACCAAAATAAAATTAAGTGGAAACATGCTCTCAAAAAAGTATCATTAATTCCTCAATCTACTAAAATCCTTCTAGGAGGAGACATTCACCCTAATCCTGGCCCCACCTATCGCAATGAACATCAAGTGAATTTTATTTCACATACCTCTCTAACCCTACAACGGTCAAACCCCAACCCCGGCAATCTAACTTTTGCTGCCATAAAGAAAACGAGTGAACTACATGCCTGGATTATCCATCATAACCCTGAACTTTGATGATGCTGTAAATCAATTTAATACTACTTTACTGAATATCCTAAATTGCCTTGCACCTCTTAGAAGGAAAAAACTAAAAATAAATAATGCAATTTGGCTACCCAAAAACAGTAAAATGCTAATGCAGGATAGAGAAAACATATAGAAAGAATGGCAAAAGTATAAAACACTACAATATATTGAAAACTTCAGAATGCTTCATAATCATACTAAAAAGCAAATAAATGAAGGCAAAAAATATACTACAATAACTTTCAGAATAGTAGTAAGCACAACTCTAAAAATTCTGGGCATCTATTAAAGAAATCTTGCATCTTGCCAAAAATTAAACCTTAACCCCTCTCCCAATAACTCACCTTTCAACACCACAATACAATTCAGCTCTTATTTCATCGATCATCTAATTATAAACCTGCCCAACAGCCACATATCACCACATCCACTTTCACCTTCAAACCTGTGCCCACATCATATATAAAACTACTCTTAAGCAAACTCAAGCCATGTTCTACTTCAGCTGATGACCTTCCAAGTGACTACGTTAAAATAGCAGGCAACAGCATTGTAGTCCTGTCTCAGCCCTTATAAATAGGTCTGTGTGGGAGTCTCACATTCCCTCTCTGTGGAAAAAAGTCACACATTATCCCTCTGCACAAAAGAGAAAATTCAACAGACATTACTAACTTTAGACCTATAGCAGCCTTACCCCCCTTCTTTCAGAATACTTGAAAAATGTATTCAAAAATGGTTGCTAAACTGTCTCTTGCAGGAAGAACTCCTATCCCCCAGACAACATGGATGCTGTCCTTCCCATGGTACTAACAGTGCACTTCTAACCTATATAGATACTGTCAATAAAGCTAGAGATAATGCTAAACTAGTCTCCTTATTTTTAGGCTTACCTAAAGCCTTTGACTCAAGTTTGTCAATGCAAACTTCTACTTCAAATGTCCTCATTAGGTTTCTTTCAGCCCACCTCCCATGGTTCAAAAGCGACCTGTCCAACAGGTATGTCAGTAAAATTGCACTCAACACTCTCTCCAAACCTTCCACTCACCACTGGTGTTCCGCAATGCTCTATCCTTGGTCACCTCCTATTTAACATTCTAACCAACACCCTCCACACATCCACACAACAGCCTCCCTGATATAGTACTCAGATGACTCCACACTTATCTGCACATCTGACAACATGGCACATCTCCAAAAAACTAACTCAGGAAGCTTTAGCAGCCACTAAGACATGGATTTGTAACTCATAACTCATGGTCAGCCCTAAAAAAACTAACTACTATTTTCCCCCCAAATCCTTTTCTCACGATAAAACACAATTTAAAGTCCTCTCTCTTGATAATATAGCCATTGAAGTCACTTCTCCTAGAAAACTGTTAGGGATGGTAGTGGATGATCATCTTAAATTCGACCTGCAGATATAAAATTGCATGAGAATAACTTATCAAAAACTAGGGATGCTTTACAGAGCCAAAAATGTTCTCACACTGATGCGACTACACTGGCCACTACTTATGTCCTCCCCACACTTCTTTATGGTATTGCCATCCTTACTAACCTCCAGGCTTTACAACAATCAAAACTGGAACATACTATAACAAAGTTACATTTACAGCAAATACCCCTTTCAGAACCCACCACTGTAAAGCACTAAAATGCCTAATTTGGTTATAACTACCCCATCAACTAACATATACACAGCTTCTTACCACCCATAAAATTATCTAGCATCCATCTGCCTGTCCAGCACTAAGTAACATTGTACACAACTATGTTCCCAATCAGTCACTACAATGCAGTGACCAAAGCCTCCTGTGTCTCCACAAAGCTATCATATCTGCTGTGCATTGCCTATACTTGTACGATGCTGCTATGGTCTGAAACTCCTTATCTGTATCTATCTGGTCAACACCATCCCCACCAAAGACTTCCTAGAAAAAAGTTGGCTGTGTTCTTGCTCAACACTAGGGTAAACTATATCCCCAAATGTGAACAAGTACCACTTCCTGTCTTACACCTCCGTACTCTCCATTCGTCACTCATTCCTTTCTTCTAGCGATTTCTCTCCCCTGGCTTTCTCTCTAAATATACCATAAGCCTGCTTTTCTCCCACTTCATATTGCAATTCCTGTTTGTATTATCCTAACTTACTTTTAATTTCTCTATAAATTGGCTAAAATTTACTCTTAATATTAAACAATTGCCATATAACGTGCATCTATTCTTGGCCAATGCTTTCACATTATGCCTAATTTGCTATAATTATTATTGTTCTTAACATGTTCTGTAATACTTTGCAGATCTTTTCCCTTGATCTCTGCTGAAAATGGGCTGCTACTCAGTCAGACTTTCACAGTAATCAAGTGTCAATACTGTCTTTCGGCTTTTCCCGGTTAGGGGTCGCCACAGCGGAACTCCAGTCCGCTAATGATTGGCAGTAAATTTTTACGTGCTGGCTTGCCGGGCCTAACGCACAACCTTCAGTGAAGGAACGCCCATTCACGCATGTCAACACACAGAAGACGCTCTAACTGAGAATTGAACGTGCAACGTCTAACTGTGAGGCGACAACGCTACCGCAGCACCACCACCGCACAGTAATCAAGTGTCAATAAATAAATAAAAAAATGCATTAACTAAAGGCAAGGTGAACAGAAGGTAGATTGTAGGAGGAGCTAGATGTAATAAGAGAAGGCAGAGATTCTGTAGTTAACAATATGGGAAGGAGAAAAGGGTTCCAAGCAGTATACTAATGAAGTGTGTGTGTGTGTGTGTGTGTGTGTGTGTGTGTGTGTGTGTGTGTGTGTGTGTGTGTGTGTGTGTGTGTGTGTGTGTGTGTCTGAGTGTGTGCGTGTGTGTCTCTGAGTGTGTGTGTGTGTGTGTGTGTCTCTGAGTGTGTATGTGTGTGTGTGTGTGTGTGTGTGTGTGTGTGTGTGTGTGTGTGTGTGTGTGTGTGTGTGTGTGTGTGTGTGTGTGTGTTTTAGTGTGTGTGAGTGCCTTTAAGAAATCTCCATTAATGCTTTCTTCAGTGTTTATATGCATGGGTGCACACCTTGTAGCACTGTGCATCCATTCACACCCCTCCTCGAATGTCTCTTGTATTGTTTAAATGCCTGGATGCACAGCATGCACTGATGTGACCCTTTAGATTTCTAACCTTGTGTCTGAATCATAGTCAGGGTTAACAGCAGAAATGCCACAACAGCTGAAACTTTTCTGCACTGCTGCATCTCACAGCTGTTGATTAATAACATTAATTCAGCCAAGTTCTTAGAGTTTTGTAACTATACTTCAGCTAATAATACAGAATATTTGTGCTACCATATCTCTTCCTAACACTGACCATTTACAGCCTATATGATGGCATGACCTGTTTTTACTTTGAGTGTGTTACAATATAAAAAAAGAAAATTAAAGATATTGCTATGGTCCATAAGAAAGAAGATACAATTTGTTCTTCAGTTTATTATCAAATCAGTATCCCTACTCCCTTGTTTACAGTAACCCTACTCCCTTGTTTACAGTATCCCCACTCCCTTGTTTACATAGGAGGTGGGCACCTTTCATTTCTGAATACCATTTTGACTACTTTGGTCTCAAGCTATTGCATTTTAGTTTGCTGAGTCTCCATATACGTTCCACAGAAGAGTGGGATAAAGGTCACAGTCATCATCATGGGAACATGTTGTGTAAACAAACGTAATTTCAGTGAATGAAAAAGGCCCGAGTTCTGTTCTCTGAAATTATGTCTGATGACAATAAAGTTTGCTTGAAAATGGAAAGAAAATAAGAATGAAGTTGTGGAAAGATCACATTTCCACTAGAATTGTTCTAAAAATTGGTCTAAGTGGTGGCTAGCTTTTAAAGAAAAATATAAAAGAAATGTATTTTTAGAATGGCATTCAGATGTAAGAAAAGATGAAAAAAATAGTTATAAAACAATGTGTATAGCTGCGTTAAAGAATTTGGAAAGGAAGGTTAGAGAATAGTATGTGATAGAAATTTAGAAAAAGAATCAACGAAAAATTCAAGAATTATTACTTATTAAGTAGTTATTAAGGTTCATATGTCTAACAGCTCTGGGTTAGGCCTTTCCAGTTGTTGCAGATGTCTTGAGAGGTACATACCAAATGGGGTTGCATTCTTCTATAATGGGTCTAAGGAGGATGAGCTGTCCACCTGTGTCCCTAAGTCTCTTATCACACTTTCTGTGTGTGTGTACTGCCACATATATGGTATCATGGATGGATACATTTTTTTTTCCATAAAGGGACAACAATTTCTTGGCCATCATTTGGGGATTCAATAATGCTCCCAGTTTGCAGTCATCTGCAAACTTTGTGGACTGAACCCTGAGGTACTCCACTTGTCACTTGTCTGGAGCTGATTTTGGAGTCAGCTACTTTTACAGTGTGGTTCTTCTATCAGTAAGCCATTTAGCAATTGGGGTGGTAGGGAGGGGATTAATGCTTACTTAAGTTTATATATGATTCCAGAGGGGGGGTGGTGTCAAAGGCGCTCTGGAGACTGATTCAAAGAAGTCAATCAGGTTCAAGAGACAAGATCAAGTAAAAGGAAAAAGGTATCAGCTTATTTGAATAGCATGATTAAAGAGAATACTGGTACAGTAAAATAAATGAAAGATGAGAGAGAAGCAGTAAGAAGATCTCAGGGACAAATTATGTATATCATAAAAAATTATGTAAAGAAAATGTTTCAAGATAGAAAGACGGTAGAAAAAAGAATGACATTTCCTTACATGAATTAGAAAAGGTACTTGGACAAGTTAATTTACATTCAGTTTCATGACCAGATGGAATAGGAAACCAATTTTATAAGAATTTTACGGATTGGCAGAAAAAAAAAACTCTTCCTAAAATTTATGAATGAATGGTTAAATGAAGAGTTTATGTATAAAGATTTATGCAGTAGTATATTTAAATTTGTATGGGAAAAGGAAGCCAAAAATAAAATTGAAACTTGGAGACCTATAGTATTTAACAAAGTAGATTATAAGATATTTTATGAAAATAATTCAGAAGGACTTGGAAAGTAAAATGATAACTATTATGGAAGATAGCGTATATAGTTGAAAGGGAAAAGGATGTCAAGAATTATTATTAATAATAAAGGAAATTGTGGATGATATTATGAACAGGACCGATGAGACAAAGATCATGATAGGAGATTTAAATAAAGCATTTGATACAGTTAAACATAATTTTTTGTGGACAATTATGAAAGAGTATAACCTTAGTGTGGACATTAAGAATGTATGTTGTTCTGCATATAATAAAAATAAAGTAAGAATTTTAGTAAATGGATAGTTAAACAACAAAAGAGATACAAAGGATGGCATACATCAGGGATGTCATATGAGAAGCATATCATTTGCATTAATTATGAAAGTATTAGTCAGAGATGTAAATTTGCACATGAGAGGGGCTACTTATATTATTAAAGAAGGGATAAAAAATCTAGTTGTGGTTACTTATACAGATGATATTATATTGATTACAAGAAATAAAGTCAATATGAATGAAGTTATATGGTACATCAATGTTTAAACATTATAGGCATGACCTTAAATGAATAAAAAAGTAAAGGACTGAGTGATATAGTAAAAATGAAAAGAATTTATTTTTCGAAGAAAGAAATCTTTGTGTTAGGAATGGCACAGTGGTGCAGTGGTGCAGTGGTTTGCATTGTTGCCTCACAACAAGAGGTTCTCCAGTTTGATTCTTGGCTGGGGTGCCTTCTGTGCAGAGTCTGCATGTCCTCCCTGTGTTTGGGTGGGTTTCCTCTGGGTGCTCTGGTTTCCTCCCAAATTACAAAGACATGGGCTGTGAGCATTTCTCCCTGGGCCTCTGCTGAAAATTGGCTTTCCTGGTAAACGTGTTAAATAAATAAGATTTGGGGGGAGGGTAAAATGTAAGTGAGGAACAATGGAATAGGATAATAGATGAAATAAAGGGGATATTTTGCTTTTGGAAAACATACAAGCTATCATATAATAAAGGGTTTATTTGATTATCAGATATACTGGGAAAGATTGCATACTTAGTGATTTTTTTATATCTGTTACCAATAATCTATGAAAAAGAAATACTGCAAGTAATTTTTTGATATGGGGTTCAAGATTGAATCCAGTGAAAAGAGAAGTCTTATACATGGATAAGGAAGATGGAGGTTTAGAATTAATAAACCCAATTAGCTATGCTGCTTCTTTGAATTTGTATAAAGTTTTTTTGGATAAATGGTAAAAATGAAAAGTTAGTAGTAAATTTACAAAATTACAAATATAAGTGGCACTAGGATATGTTCAAAAAATTCAAAAGAGGAAAAGAATGTTTAAATGAAGAAATGAGATGGTATCAAGAAAAAAAATTTATGGAAAAAAAATAATGAAACAGAAAATTATAGGAAAGTGTGACATAAAAATATCACAGTACAATATTATTATGTCAATCCTTCGGCCAAGCTAGATAATTAAAAGGTTAAAGTTATAAAACTACAAAAAGTATGGTGTAATAAGCAAAGAGAAGGTTAAGATCATTTATGGAGATGAGTGATTAATAATTTACCAGTAAAAGGAAACATGCCATATAAAAAAATCAGTGAAATAATGTGTTTATATTGTGGTAAAGAAGAAACTACAGAACACGTTTTCTTACAATGTATAACGGTTGCAACACTGCGGAAAATATTATGTGAAGAAAAGTTCTTTGAAAATATAAAGGATGTAAATGAAATATGGATATGATTATGTATGGCGAGTATAGCCATAAAAATAAGGAATATGTTAGCAAAATAGATAAAAAGGGATTTTACATTCTGTGGACCATTTGGAATGAAAGGCAAATGAAATCATGTTCAATGGTAAACGGAGACTAGCAGTAATTTTAAGAAAACTTAGATTGTGGTTGTACAAAATGGAGTGGGGGCAAATAATGCTAATGAAGACAAAACTTTAATGTAATATTGAAAATTAGGATATTTATGATTGTATGACAATAATGGAAATAAATGGAAAACTGTACACTGTATAAATTGTAAATATGTATGTTTGTAAATAGTACTGTAAATACTGTTTTCAATAAAGAACCCCTACTCTTTTTGATAGTGTCAACGGGATCTTTAACATTCACCTGAGCTACCACCAACTCAAGCAGATGGCATCGCAGTTTAACGTCTCATTCCAAAGATAGCTCCTTTCAACCACTTAGCACAAGAATTCCGTAAAAAGCCTAAAGTAATGGGGCGACAAAAGACCACAGCCATGGGCATATTCTAAATATTATTCATGCAAACTTAGAAAGTTGTTGGAATAACAGATTTTGCATTAACTTGCATTTTCTAAAAGATATGAAGTCTGAAACTCAAATGACTGCCATCATTTACAACAATTTTCCAGAAAACTACAAATTTCATGAGGAACAGACCAAAGATATGAGACAAAAATCTGGACAGTTGAGAGGTATGTATGATTGCTTGGAAACCCCTTTTGTCTTTCAGCAGAGGCAGAGTGTGTGGACAGCTGCTGTAACTGTCAGAAGAGATTAAAGGCACAGTAAATGCCATCTGTGACCTCTCTTGGATTTAATCTGCTTTATCACCTCTGGGCCTTCATCACTAATCACAGGTTTCCCAGTTATGCCTCTAAGTGTAGGTCAATACAGTGCACCAGAACTGCAAACAGATCAACTACGGCTTGCTACCACTATGGCCAATGCTGAAGCTGATGCTGATTAGCATGGTGGGACCACCTAATCTCAAGAGATTTTTAGCCCATCCAGGAAGGTAGCTCACCCCAAATGCCAGCCCTAGCTATGTCAGAACTGCAGAATGTACTAAAAGTTACAGTCAAGCAGGCAATTACCTGCTGAACTGCAATACAACAACCCCTCCTGCATTGGGTAGCAGAATCGTGGGATAGGCTGTACCCCCATTGCCTGCTCTCTCTCTCTCTCTTTCTCTCTCTCTCTCTCTCTCTCTCTCCATTCCTCCCTCACTCTATTTTACCAAATTGTCCTATTCTTCCCTTCCCACATATCCTCTTCCCTTCTCTCCCTTAATATATATAAAATATATAATTTTCCCCACTGCAGGTAGCAGGGCTACACAGAGATACATACAATAATAGGCAAAGAGGGGATGAAGTCGACCCGAAATGAGGGAGACGTGCAAAAAACAGGGTAGATGCATAACTGAGAATAGAATGGAGTTCAGGCAGCCTGTCAGTTGCCAACTATCTCAAGGGGACTTTACTGGGACCTAGATAGCCCTAGGTGTAGGTGGAGTGGGACACACCCACCCTTGCTGGCCTTCTGGCATTGCCCAGTCTGTCCAGTGACTTTGTGCTACCCACTGCCAAGAGGGATCACTGCATGGCAGCTCAGCAAATAATTGTTCCTTTCCCCTCTACCCTCCTCCCTTCTGTCTCTCGTTATATATAAAATATGTCACTTCCCCACAGGATATACATATATATGCTGTACATGCATATGGTCAACCCATGAATGGTCGAGCAGGTATGGCCAAAAGGAGTGCGGCAATATTGCAAAAATGCGATTGCAAGTGTTGCAAATCGCAAAATCCTGTCCCCTTTTTCACCCATGTTAGCACTTGTTTTAGGGTGTAGAGTGGTTGGAAATGCTGAATTCGGTGTTTTTATGACATCCTGACTGATCGGAGTTATGAGATTCATGGAGAAAGTCAGTTAAATGTATGGTTGAGCAATGTGCGCTCGACCAAACAGTTAACATCCAGTCACAAAGTGCTTTTATCCTTGAATTAATTAATAGCAATTAAGAACTTAATTCAATTATCCAATAAAAGTATTCATGAACTTTTAAAACATTCAAGTAGTCATTCTAAAATCACAATATATTAGTTACTAGTTAGCACTTTGTGACTGGATGTTAACTGTTTTGATAAAGTCCTGTAGTGTGGGGGATGAAAGTGCTTGACTTATTTTGTGGCTATGAATAAATGGAAGAATTTTACTTTGGACTCTTCTTTTGGTATCAGGTCTGGTTCCACAAGGTGTGTTGGTTTATGTATATACATATATATATATATATGGTTCTACCTGACATAGTCGAAACCACACAACACCGACAACCACATCACCGACACCACATATTCGACAGTCCATAACAAACAAACCACACACATAACCGACAATAAAATAATAACCGGTACACAAACACCAAAACCCCCCCACACCCACACCACACAAATACAAATAAAACAAAAAACACATCCCCCACCCACCACACACACCACACACACAACACCACAATATTCTGGCTGGTATATATATATATATATATATATATATATATATATACATATATATATATATATTTACACATGCATATACGTGTGTGTGTGTGTGTGTGTGTGTGTGTGTGTGTGTGTGTGTGTGTGTGTGTGTGTGTGTGTGTGTGTGTGTGTGTGTGTGTGAGAATAAGGGTTAAGGTTGAGGATACATTTTGTAATGCACTTTGCAAGTGTGGGTATATTAAGGTTAGGATCAGGTTTAGGTAGTGGGATAAATGAAATGTTGTTAGACACACACACACACACACACACACACACACACACACACACACACACACACACTGTTTTTACATTTCAGTGTTCCTGTTATGCATTCCCCAGTTGCTGTATCCCTTCTCCCCTTTTAATGAACCAGTCATATGTCTTGCTTGCTGGGCACCAATTGAATGCTCCTTATCACCTCCTACACTGGTTTAGATTTGGAGCATGCACAGGCAGCTTGCCATTACTGGCAACAGCTTGCATTACCTGCTGACTTTCTCAGATGCATTCTCACAAGTTTTGTGCAAGTGGCCTGAGAGCACAGCTTTGCCCTTCTTCGTAGAGTCTCGGCTACATCAATCGGCTTCATTCATGAAGTTCCTTCCTTGCTTCCGGTATCTCTCTGAAGCCTAGCTGTCTGCCTTTTCACATAATTTATTCCTACTTCATACTGCTTTACTCACATCTGTTTAGTTCTACTACTATATCCGCCTTTGCTGTGGCAGTTCTGTGTCACAGTGATACCCTGCTCTAGGAAACTCATCGTCAGCCATCATCAACAGACTCCCCTCATTTATCTTAAAAGGTAACCATGAGAATAGCCTAGGATGGACATGAGGACACCAAAATATCCTTTAGGTGGGACTGTAACCACATAGCATTTTAAATACACCATAGAAATTTTCATTGTGTTTGATGCCCTATACCCACGGCCTGTACAGAAACTAAGAAATATCTGTACCAATCCTTACTGAGTGTTTAAAAGTCTTGGATAAAGAATATTGTACCAACCCAGGTGGGATATAAATAAGGTCTATAGAAGAAATGGAACAACCTCTGGTAGAGTCAGGTGCTTAATTCAGGTAATAGTCCTCATTCTCTGATAATTGGGGTAGAGCATTGATACACTAGAACCATTTCAGGCTCAACCCAGAATGAAAAACAAGACAAAATATGTAAGCAAATAGTTTGTGATAGATCAAAGTATATAAACAACTGTAAAAAGTACATAAAGAACTACTTAAAAAATTATATGAAGTAGTTGCAAATTCTTTCTAACTGACAATATGAGACTTGACAAGAAGTAGTATACAGGTGATTTATACAAAGTATTACATGCAGTATTTCTTAATTATGTAATAAAGTCTTAATAGGATATGAATTCAGGTAGTTTATGAGTCGTGCAGGGAACAGAGAGACTGAAAGGAAGGAAAGTGCACAAGATAAAACACGGGAAAGTGGGAAGCTGAAGGGTTGAGAGCGATTATAGACAATAACGGATATTAATTATCTATCTTATCAGGCTTTTAGCATATGATGATAGGATAAAGGAACTGTGAAGGCGTCCTAGAAGATGATCTGTTATTTATTATGGCCTAAAGTGAGAGGTAAGAACAGGAGCTATGAAGTGGCTTAAAGCAGCCACAAATCTCACCAACATCCTCCAAACAGCTATCAGAAGGGTCCAAGTATTCTGTATGCTTCTGGGAAAACAGAGGTTCAGCTGAGTATCTTCAGCATAACTATTATATTAAATCTCTTTACTGGAGTATGTCACCAAGTGGAAACAAGTGCATGACGAAAAATGAATCAGAATAGAAACCTGTGGGATCCCATAGCTGAGAGGGGAGGTAGAGTTAAAAGTAACCCCAGAGATTCAACAGTAACCCATCGGGTACTCCAATAGGAGCAGGTAGTCATCTTTGTCAAATGTCGCACATAGATCAAGGAAGACGTAGTGTAGAATAACACCACTGATGTCATGTCACTGACAGATAACCATTCATGTGGGAAACACCTAAGTGTTGTGACAAGCTCAGAATCTGAACTGAAATGGGCAAGCCATTTCTACACCCACCACTCCCCTTGCTACGTATATATACCAACTCTGAGGTAGTACTAAATTGGGCAAAGGACAAATTCCTAATGCACAGTGAACCACGATCTCACACATCCAAATAACAAAAAGTTACTTTTCAAACTCATTAGCTGATATTTCAAGTGTTTCAAATATATATATAGATATATATAGATCGCATTATCATAGAAGAGGAATTCCTCAAGATACAGAAATGTTGATATTACTGCAGTGACAGCTGTCACATTTTTGTGATCATGGTATTGCAATGCAATATGTCAATCACTTGTGCACTGCACTTCTGCCTGGCACCTGGTGCACACTGTATTACACTGAGTTGATCTATATGGTACAGCTGACACTCACATGTGGGCTGTATAGCAAGTTTTACCATTAAAAATTTGCCACTTCAAAGGTCAACTGTACTTATCACTGCAACCTTTTCTTGAAAATCGGCATGCCAAACACCGACATGCATGAATATAACACCAAACTACAAAATTCCCTGCTGCTCCAGAGCCAGGAACAAGTGCTAATAAGGGACTGGAAGGGGACCAAGTTCAGGCAGTCAGTAATGCCAGTAATTGTCATTCTGACCATTGACATGCAAGATTCGCATAGCTGGACTCAACCATCAGAATGGTGAGTTTTTTGTAGTAAACTATATAGCATATTACACTGCCCAGTCCAAAGTAATTTCTGTTCTATTCATATGTGAATTATACAATGCTGCAGTGCTCAGTATGTTAGGCATATTCAAACCACCCCACTGAAGCACATAATGTTCCACTACAAACATGGCACATGGTGCTGCTGTGTTGACCAGGGGGTTATACTTACAGGGGAGCTGAATTTACAAAGGCAGACAGGAGGATTCTAGAATGATCTAACTATAAGGTTTTTAGTGAAGAAAGGCTACACATACAATGACAAAGATTATGCTGTAAGATATTAGATGAGATGGTGCATGCATTGGTGTTAGAGATACCCAAAAATGAGCGATCTGAGGGTACAATGACACATTAAACAAGTTGTGGGGGTGGGTTAATGTTGGAGTAATAAGAGCTCTAAAATCATGCTTG
Organism: Protopterus annectens; assembly: GCF_019279795.1. Classification (NCBI taxonomy): domain Eukaryota; kingdom Metazoa; phylum Chordata; order Ceratodontiformes; family Protopteridae; genus Protopterus; species Protopterus annectens. Next base: position 94,400,477 of record NC_056746.1, read on the forward strand.
AAGAAGATCCACAAAGAGGATCAGGTCAATGTGCCTGCACAGGAATGTGAGGAAGGGGGGATTGAGAGAAAGGACAGGGGTTTACAGGAGGTGGAATTGAGTGCTGAAGAGGAACAGCATGAATTACCTCCACTAAGTAATGAAAATTAGCGTGACAGGCTTGGGAAAAAGTAAGGCAGAGTGGGAAGAACTGCCGACAGGCACAATAAAAGATAGAGGGGAGGTAGAATGACAAAGGGCCGCTGTTTGGTTTGGAAAGGCCAAGTACTAAGTGACCAGCTGATTGCTTCACAAGAGCCACAACAATCTGGCCAGTATGCAGGCAGATTCTTCTGACAAAGATTTTCAAATGATAACTGGTCAGTGAAAAAGTCTTTCTGGACAATAAGACAGTAAGTGCAGTATCATTGTAAAATGAGGAAGAGAACAGGTAAAATATAGAAAACTATTTATTTATTTATTTATTTAACATTTTTTACTGGGAAAGAGCCCATTTTCAGTGGAGGCCTGGGGAGAAATGCTCCAGATGCATGTCTTTGGAATATGGGAAGAAACCAGAGTACCGAAGGAAACTCACACGAATGCAGGTAGGACATACAGACTCCACACAGAAAGCTCCCCAGCTGAGAATCAAACTGGAGAACCTCTTGCTGTGAAGTGATAACACTAACCGCTGCACCACTGCACCACCCATCCATGAATGTTAAGGGAACAGCTAGCTGTATTCCTAGAGGAAAATAATCTCCAGAACAATAAACATCATGAGTTCATGGCTAGAAGAAGCTGTCAGTCAGACTTGACTGATTTTTATAAATGGGGTTACAGAAGAACTTGACAGTGGTAGGCAGGATCTATATGGAATGCACTAAGAGTTTTAATTCAGTTCCTCACAGGTGGCTGAAGAGAGCTGGGATAACAGCAATACTGAGAAACTAGAATGCTACATGGCTGAAGGGTGGGTCACAAGGGCTGGCACGAGACGGATGTCAGTAAGAGGAACAGTATCTACTGAAGTACATCTAGGGTTAGTACTGACCTCAGAACTATTCTGTATGTCTATATTTGGAAAAGGTCTACGTTCGGCCATTGAATGGGCTCCGCATCGAATGGCTGAACATCGAATAATAAGCATCAAACGTTCACTCAGTGAACTTTCATTTCATCAACAGGGTAAGTAACTATGTGTTCAACACTTCCCCGTCTCACACATGGAAGTGTTTCAAACCCACCAAAGTGGGGGGATTACCCCCTCACTATATATACCAACTCTGAGATTGCACTACACTGGAGAAAAAGGGTTTGAAACACTTTGTGTGTGAGATGGGGAAGTGTTGAACAAGTAGTTACTTGCTCTGTTGATTAAATGAACTTTCAATGCTTATTGTTTAACGTTCAGCTTTTGATGGTAAGCCCATTCAATGCCTGACAACAGACCCATTTGGAAATAGATTGAAGACAGAACAATAGCAGTGTGTCTTCCTGAAACTACAAAATACGTGCATCAGTGGCCACTGGAGTAAAGCATGTAAAGAAGGGTACATAAAGACAAAGTGGGTATGAAGACGGCATCTGAAGTTGTATACAGACAAATACAAAGTACTGTATTCGGGTACAATAATCCAGATTTAGTGATTTATTTCCTTGCTTAATAACTATTTGTTGACCAGCTAAATAGTCTGATTTTGCTGATCCTTTTCAATCATAACCCAGGCTTGTTAAGATAAATTAACAGTGCAAACAAAATGAATTTCAATCATTAATGCTACATTTGTTCTTTTCTCTTAAACTACAATATCTGTTTTTCTTCTTTCTACTTTCTTACTGTTGGTATCGGATGATCCAGCTGATCATTACTTCTTCGTTTTTAGTAATTCGTTTTGGTTCACGTTTCTAATGTATCTGAGCCACCTTCATGTTATAATGCTTTCAGCCATGTAAAATGTGTGTGCCTTTCAGTAATCAGCCTGTCAGCCATAAGTGTATCACAGCCTGCAACAAAATGCACAGCTGCTTTTAGTAGGGACCTTGTAAAAACTGCAACTGGCATAGCAACAGTTATGTTCATTAATGATAGAAAATGAAGGACTGAGAATTAAAGCCAGCACTGTCGACACAGAAGGATGAAGTCCTGACCATGACACAGCTTACTTGGAAAAACTAGGCTCTGGGTGAATCAGCTGAGGAAGAGTGAGGGGGAATGACCACTGCTGCTTTCCTCACACTAATGGAGGGGTTGCTATATATTATGCTGCAGGGATGACGCCCAAAGTGTAGAACACAGGCATATGCCCCATGCAAAAAAGTTGCACATGGACGCATGAATCTTCAAATGAAATCATCACTCTCTAGTTAGGCATGGTGGACGTGTAGAGGACTATATTAGTGCAGGCCCTAGAATAGCAGGTAATGTACCATTTGTCCGTCCAAGAGCCAAATAAGTCAAGAGCGGAGGGAAAAAATATCTTTCTGTATTATGACTGCTGACATTCCTGACTTATTTTCCATGCATAGTGCTTCTAGAAACTAGGCAACATGGGGAGACATATAGATCTGTTCAAGAAAGGGGTTTACAGGACACAAGGCCCAAAACAGAAGGCATAAAATAAAAAAGAAATCAGAATTAATAAAAATTCCTGCACTGTTTGTTAGGGCAAACCCCTACCCATCACAAGGTGCTCTTCGCATACATCCACAATCTCAAAGGTAACTCCCAAATCTGCTCTGAAGTGCTGGCCAAGAATACCACACACACAAACACCATAGGTATAGCCAACCTGCTGGCAAGCAAGTTCTGTGAAAACTTCACCCCCCTGTCCCGCCCATCAGTAAACCAGGACATCCCCAGCACCTTCCCCCTCCCCTCATCACCAGGGCACAGGTCATTAACGCCCTCTCAAAGGCAAAGAATACAGCCTCTCAAAGGCAAAGAATACAGCCTCCATGGGACCCAACAACATCCCTGGTGTGTCCTACACAAACTCAGACAAGAGATATCAGCACCAAAGCCTGTGCATCAGCTTCATCCCAGCAGAATGGAGGACAGTTACTATCATCCCTCTGCACAAAGGTGGAGCATCCACTGATCCAGGCAGTTTTAGGCCCATTAGCCTAACTAGCCTGACCTGCAAGGCCATGGAATGCATTATCATGGACCTTATAAACAAGGACATTGACATCCTCCAAATGCTTGATCCCATACAGTTTGGTTTTGTCAAAGGGAGATCTTGCCTGTTAAACTTGGTCGTCTTCCTCGAAATAGTCACCAAAGCCATGAATGAGGGTAAGACAGTGTACACTGCCTACTTTGACCTAGCCAAAGCCTTTGACAATATTCTCTGCTGGGGCATAATAGATAAACTCTCCCAGCTAGGCATCAACCTGTATGTTACCAGATGGGTAGCTAACTGGCTCACTGATAGAACCCACTCAGTCAAAATAGGGGAAGCCACCTCTAGTAGTGGACCTGTAACAAGTGTAGTACCCCAAGGATTGGTCTTGGGACCTCTACTGTTTGGGATATACTTTTCTGAGGTGCAAGCCAAAATCAGTGGTCTGTGGCTGACCAACTATGCAGATCACTGCAAGCTGCGCACTGTCATAAATTCCCCTAGTGATGTGAACATCCTCCAAGAGGGTCTTACCCAAACTAATGACTGCTGATAGAAGTATGGCCTCAAACTGAATGCCAAGAAATGTATCTTTGTCCCCTTTGGGGAAAATGGCATTACCAATAATTGTCACATTAATAACAATGTACTAAGCACGCAATCATTTGTGAGGGACATGGGCACCCAGGTTGATAGCAACCTGGCTTTTGACCACCACATTGCCTCCATTGTACAGAAGGCTTTCTACAGGGCCCACCTCATAAGTAAGGGTATTTCATCCAGGAACAAGGAGATCATAACCTCCCTGTACTCCTCCCTTATCAGACCCAGTATCGAGTACACTGCCCCCTTCAGCATGTACCTTTCCAAGCACATGCAGCAGTTGGAGAGATCACAGAGGTTCCTGACCAGGAAAATCTAGGGTCTCAAACACCTGTCCTATACAGATAGGCTAAAAGCCTGTCCCTCTGCTCAGTCTCATACAGACTGCTCAGAGGTGACCTGTGTCTAGTATACAAGGCTGTCTCAGACTCAGCTTTGATGGAGTTGCTGCATATCCGTAAGTCAAACTCCACTCATGCAACCCACATGCAAGGCCTCAACCTGGTCTGTGATATTAATAGAACTTGTTAGCAGGATAGATTTGTGCCCCAATGACTCCCCCATCTATGGAATAGACTCCATCTCTATGTCAAGCAGAGTACCTCACTTGCCCTCTTAGGAACCTGGACAACTGGATGGAAAACAGAAAATATATTCCTGGGATCTGACCTGTGTCCCTGCTGGACAGGGAAAACAGGTGCTGACTTTGTGGGAACATGGGTGAAATTCTTGGCTAGGCTTATAAGGGCCTCCAAGCCAATAGCCTAGTATTGTCGTATGAACCTATGACCTTTGTCCCAGACTTATTGCAATCAACTGCAAGGTCACTGCACCTTGAAGCAAAAGTAATTTCTTGAGTGCAGCTACCCTATTCAATGAATGCAGATTTGGCAAAATGTTCACTGTCTGACACTCAGCCAGCATGACTGTCAGGCATTATCTTCATTCTGTACCCAGTTACTTGGCAGATGTTGTTTCAGTTAGTAATTGAGCAGTTAGCAGCTGAGCTAATATATTTTTCATTGCTAGCATTTGTGAAAAGTCTTGAGACTTCAGTATCTTGGCATATTCCATAGTAAGCAAGTATTTGTTACAACTTCTTTGTAAGAAAGTGTTATATCTTATCATACTTATTCATGTATTTTATTGATTAGAAACAGAAACACAAAATGGGGCTGTGGAATGGAGAAGTGATTTATTAGTCAGTTTGCATATTATGTACTAGTGAATCAAAATTGAAATGGGACATCCCTCAGTATTTTATTGTGAGAACATTGACACATTTGTCATTTAAAATTCTTAACTTCTTTTACCGTTGGTGCCCTCACTGCTTTTACAGAGATGGCATTAAATGTAGTTACCACACATCTCACTTTATGCCAGACAGTCCCTATTTAGGCATTACTGTCTTGAAAAACAAATTGAAAATTTGCAAATGTCTTGATATTTTGATATAAAAATAAGCTGTTCCTTCTACTTGTTATTCCATAAAATAATTACAATGTTTCTGAAGCACCTTTAATATGAAATGTTGCAACAGAAACAACACAAATTCTACAAAAAAAAGAGCTTCTATTTTGGAAAAAAAGTGGTCTAGTCCTTTGCATTGGTTGTGGGCATTGTCTGTTCTGCAGAATCTCACATTTCTGTAAAAAATGTTCCACTTAGAGCATTTGGATATGTGACAACTCTAGTTCTAAATGTTTACTAAATGACCACTTCTGTGAAATAAGAACACATTCTTTCATTGCAATGCTTCTTGCCAGCATTTGTTTAAATATGAATACAGGCTGGTCTGTGGCTATCAGTTTCCTGTACTTCTTATAGTAAGGAAACACATTATCTGTTTTATTGACAAGGTGAATGATGGTCAGGGTGTCTGAAAGATCTCAGTCCATAGTACATTTTATACTGTCTCTGCCACTGAGTAGTAAACTGTTATATAACAAGCAGCTATTGCTTTGATATTGTGTCCGAAGGCTGGCCTCTAAAGATTGCTGTGTCCTTACCTAGAGTTGGGCAATGAATATCATTAGCTTTTACGAATCCCTGCACCTTACAAACACTGAAGGGGGGGTAGACAGCAAACCAGAGAGTTGGCTCCATATATCAGAGTGCATATTTTTGCCTTCAGATCAATCTGTGATAAATAAAAATATATGCAGAAACTATGTTACCTGATGCAACCCCTGCCTTCTCAGAAGATATTTTTGTTCTTATGTAAGTCATGTTTTAACAGGAAATTGCACCTTTTATTTTTGCTTAGCTGCAGCTTGCATGGTTGACTGACATTTTACCTTTAAGAAAATATTTAACATTTTTGCACACCAATAGGGGTGTATTTTTTAAAATGTTACACTTGTTTCAAAACCATCTCAAAGTAGGGGTACTATATCATTGCTTGTCATATATTGTAAATGAATAAAGTATTCAGCTGAAAAGTAAATACCGAAGCTCTTCTTAAATGTCAGCAGAATGAACATGTATGTCAAGTAATAAAGCCGTTGCATCTGTTTTAGTTTCGAACCTTCTTTTGTTAAATGCAAAGGGAGTAAAAATATTTACTCTTCTATAATAGATCTTTGGATTTCTGCAATGAATTTAAAACTAAATCATGGCAGGATGTCAGTACAAAGCATTACAAAGGTCTACAGGAATGACATGATGATACACTTCTGTTCGGTGAAATTCCATGTATGGGATTCTCTGTCCTATCTGAGATTTACAGTTACTAAAAACAGAAAAAAATATATTCATTTTGGCTTAATTCTTTTCAAATTTAATACATATTTATTGCTCCTTCCAGGCAGCAGTATTAAACAATTTACTAAGCAGTAACATATATAAAACCACACTAGGAAAATAATAACATAGAAAACTGCAATTAGAGGAAGTAACAAGTGGCATAAACACTCCCATACTCATCTTTGGCAAGTGTTTCCTGTCTATCCATGTCAGTTTGCAGAGAATGTTGTGTCAAAACAATAACACATGTGGGGATCCAGGGCACTGGATCAAAATGCATGTGATATATTAGTTAGAACAGATCAAACATCTAAAGAAGCAGTGAAAACTTCTAAAGTAAGGTTTTGTTGTGTTCCAGTTGGTTTCACAATAGCTTGTACTAAATGCACTTTCTTGTAGCCTTGAAGTTGTATTAGTGCTGTTGTGTGAAAACTTATAGTAAGAGAAAATGTCCTCATTTTGAGGAGATATCCAGTTCTCATATGAGGTATAATGGTCATAAAATTATTTAATCATGTGCAGATGGAAATGAAGCAGGTTTTAAATACAAAATAATCCATTAATGTCAACAGCATTTAACGGTAATGTCATTCCAGTACCTTTGTACTACAACAAACAGTTAACCTGCCAATTAATGAATTCTACATGGGCAAAGCTTCAGTTAGTAAATTTAGACTTGATAATTTTCTACTCCCTGACTGCTGTGCACACAGAAATCACTTCCAATGCAGTTTCTATTTGCTTTCTGATAATTATAGCACTCTGTGCAGACTTTTCCCTCTTTCCTATGCATGTCCAACCATGGAGACGGCATATATAAGCAACAGGGTGTGAAGGGTAAAGTTCTCCACATAAGAGTGCAGGGGAGTTCCCCCTCTGCACAAAAGGCTTTTGTTTTCAGATGCATTTTTATCTGATGGAATTTAAAACCATTTTTTTCATGCAGAAACCACAGCAAAGTTGTACAAACAAAAGTAGTTACCCATAATGTCACATTTACACCTGCAAGCACAGACTTAAGCTTATACATTGCAAGCCTGATGTGATAATACTCTCTAGACTATAATAGTGTTGTAACTTAAATGATATATGTGTAATATATATATATGCATTACTGAAACCATGCATATAATTTGTTAGGTTAATGCAGTTGCATTTTTTTAAAACTTCATCAGCTAAACCACCTGCTGCTGTTTTTGGCTCACATCAGAGCAAAAGGCTTTTCTTTTATGCCAGCATTTTAACATTTCTGTAAATATTTAAAGGATAAGACTAAACTTTACTGCAGCAGCACATTTTGATAGTAAAGGTTAATTACAGCTGATTGAATTAACCACATCAACACAAATGAATATATTGTAATTATGGAGAAGTTGCGACACCATTAGAGAAAGAAATTCAAGAAGTTATTCCTTTCTGTGTTGTCTGTCATCCTTTCAAAGACAGGTTTAGCACATCTCCTAATGTAACCAATATTTTTTTCATTTACCCTTCCCCAAAACTATCTATCATCAACTTCCAGCTTTTCTCTTCACTCACCAGGTCTACTGCATCAGCTTTAGCCTCAATGGACTTGACCCACCCCACTTCCAAGGACAGTGAAGAGATCAAGAGTACAGATGCAGCGTCACACTGCTGGAAAGGAGTGTGTCCACCCCCCCCCCCGGCAGCCTTGGAAGCTTTGCAATTGCTGCCTTTGAGGAGTGTATGAGCATTTGAATGCACGTGCAACCTCCCAACCAAGTGACATAACATTTGCAGCACAGAATTTGCCTCCTAGGCAGCCTCTCCACCAGAATGGTCAAGCCATTGTTGACCACTCATTGCTATACTCGCCCTGCAGTCCATCTGGTGCACATGACACTAACCAAACATGGATCAGCTGTGGCACAGTCAGGACTTGATCACTCTGTACCATAAGACAGACATAATGCAATCAGTGTCAAACAAAAACTTAAAGACATTATTTAACTGATGTACATCCATACCGTTAGTACTGTGAATTGCAACCGACAAACTTACCATGGATTGACGGACCATCCAGTTTATTCCACCACCCAAATTGTTATTAGGTTTGTACATTAATGCTAACAAAAAATTAAAATAAAAAACACCACTTACACTGTATATATCCACACGAAGAAATGAAGGAACTGTTTATTTCACGGCTAAGCGCTTTCACCCTATAAGCTCAGGTCCTCATCAGAGTGACTAACTACAGTTAAAAACATTGTTTAAATACCAAAAAGTGACATCACACCCAAAAATCCAGTAATTAAATAATTAGGTAAGTAACAATTATAATTAACCTAAAATACATTATGAATACATTAAAACATTCTAAACATTCTAAAAGACGCTCAACTTCCCTATAGTATTGTAATAATAACAATATTAGTAACTCATAATAAAACTCATCACAATATAATTTAAAAATTCACCCTTAGTCAACTTATGCATATCAAATGTCAATGTTTACTTAAATTAATATATTAATAAACTCAAATCTGTAATGCCCTTAGTTTTAAAACCGAACATAGTGACACATTCTTATTAATACCAGGAGGTGTCGTGGCATTAGTTCTTAGTTGCCATTGCAATTCCATCTTCTCTAAATATAACTTTAAGTCACCTCCCCTACCATGGTCAAACACCTTGTCAATAATAAAAAACAGAAACTTGTTGAACCCGTACATTTTACAGAATATAGTGCACTTTCTTTCTTTTTCTTTTTGATGTCCCTAACGTGTTCTAAAACTCTTTCTTTCAGTTTTCTTGTGGTTTTCCCATGTAAAAAGCTGAACAGGGCAAACAAGTAGCTATGTACACTGCCATTTTAGTATTACAATTACAATAACCAGGGCTCGGGATCGTGCAGTGATAACCTTCTACCATTACATATGGACCCGAACGAAACAGAAGTGGATTCTATAATGCACGGTGAGCTTTTACAACATTTTGACTGTACTGGGTTAGACCTAGTGTGGATTATACTAAAAGAGAATGAACCAAAGTTGTGTTCAGTAGAAAAACAGATTACCAAGCTGAATAACAGTATAACCAATGACTTGCTTTTTGAGGCTAACAAATCCTTTTACAATACAAAACTGCTGGATACAGACAAATATATGAAAGATAACATATTGAGGAAGCAAAAGAAAATCCAAAGGGACACTAATGATTATCTTAACAAAACACTATACCCATCTCCTAGAAGGGGTGAAATGGGAAAACAAAAGTTAGGCAGTAGGTCTGAAGTTGATGGTACAAGGGACAATGAACTGACTACTGAGATACAAAGTAATGGTGATTTTTTAGAACAGCCTCCACTCATAAGAAGATCCCAAAGACTACAGAACAGGAATCACAGAACTTTTTTTTTGGGGGGGGGGGGGGCAAAGGAGGAAATAGGAGCTTGGGACACTTGTTTGGAGGGCCATACATTTGACAATGACATGAACTATATTGAAATGGATATGTATGATCAATCCTTATGTGTTATTACTAACAAGGATGGTTTTAATGTGTATAATTTTTCACAGCAGACTATTAATGCTGTGCACATGTTATTGTTTACTAAAGGTTTTTCTTTTGTGCCAAGTTTTAAGCAAGGCATTGCTAAAGTGTTTATTAACTTAAAAGTGTTTACTAGACAATTAAATTTGAAATTGTTTTTTCAAGAGAAACAGAACATGGGTTTGAATTATGAACCGCAAAAGGAAAAGTAATTTTACTCCTTCGAACAATAATTATATTGCAACCTTTGAGACTATATGTGAAAATGAAATGCGGGTTAGGTTCACAAATTCAAAAAATCAAGAGAATAACTTAACACTAGAAGAAAGAAATGTTTTAAAACATCTGAACGACAAAAATCAGACTAGAGTTATGAAACCCAACAGGGGGGGGTTGTTGTCATGGACCAGCAAGACTATGTTTTCAAAATATATGAATTGTTAAATGACAGTGACAGTTATAAGAGAGTGTCCATTAATGAGTTGAGGAGAGCTTACAGTAAAATTGATTGGGTTCTACATGATTTTTTAACTCAGGATGTTATAGATTTTAATGGGTACAAATACATGACAGTGGATTTTCCCGTGACACCCCGAATTTTCGGGATTCCCATAATCCACAAAAATTTAAACAACCCGCCATTTAGACCAATTGTCGCTGCCACTGGGTCAAAAACAGAGCCCATAGCAGCATATGTTGATTTTTGTTGTAAAACTACTCAAGTGTTACACACATATTTTGAAGGATTCATGGCACTGTTTAGAAACCCTCAGGGACACACCTATTATGGACACATTTTTATTTGTTATGGTTGATGTTATGAATTTATTTACATCTATACCACATGTTGAGGTGTTAGCACTGTTTGGGGAAGCTCTGATGGGTAAAGAAGGAATTCGCAATGTGAAAAGATACCTACTGGTGGAATTTATGGAATTCATATTGAACAACAATTTTTTGATATTTGAAGGGGAATTCTTTCACCAAATAACAGGTGTAGCCATGGGAGCCAAATCTGCACCAATTTACGCAAATTTGGTGCTGACTAAATGGGAGGAAAAGTGTGTGTTCTCATCTAACTTTTTTGACAAGGTGATCACATGGCTAGGATTCCTTGATGATATGCTAATTCTGTGGAAAGGGAACATAATTGAGTTAGAAGAATTTATTGATTATTTAAACTCTACCATGACATTCCTGAAATTTACACACAGAATAGGTAAAGACAGTATTGACTTTTTAGACATTTCATTAAGTTGGGATAAAAGTAACAACAAATTTAACTCTAGGGTACATAGAAAAGAGACTTACTCGAACTCTCTGCTCCATTACAACAGTTGCCACCCTAACTTTCAAAAAAAGAGTACAGTAAAAGGGCAAATGGTAAGGATTTCGAGACTTACAAGTGATGAGACTGATTTTACACAGGAAATGTATACTTTAGTGAGAATGTTTAAAGAAAGAGGATATCCCACTAAATTACTTAGACCTAGAAACAAAATATGTAAGAAAAGGAAAGAAAGGTTCTTACCTATTCTACGTACTAATCAAGGGAGCACATTTGCAAAGACAAAAGAAGCTCAACATAACAGCACTTTAGTTCTCCCTTTTAACAATGAGGTTGCACAGGTAAGTTCTACTGTAAATTACACCTGGAATCTTGTTTTAAGCCCTGAAATGAAAAATATCTTGGGGTTTGCTACAAAAATCAATTTTTCTAGAGGTGCAAACCTTAAGAATTTATTTGAAAAATCAGTAAATAGGAAAAGGATGTTTTCTAATATGTCAAACTGTAACAAAAAGCTTTTAAATGTATCAACTCAGGTCCATATGTAATGGTAGAAGGTTATCACCGCACGATCCTGAGCCCTGGTTATTGCAATTGTAATACTAAAATGGCGGTGTACATAGCTGCTTGTTTGTCCTGTTCAGCTTTTTACATGGGAAAACCACAAGAAAACTGAAAGAAAGAGTTTTAGAACACGTTAGGGACATAAAAAAGAAAAAGAAAGAAAGTGCACTATATTCTGTAAAATGTACGGGTTCAACAAGTTTCTGTTTTTTATTATTGACAAGGTGTTTGACCATGGTAGGGGAGGTGACTTAAAGTTATATTTAGAGAAGATGGAATTGCAATGGCAACTAAGAACTAATGCCACGACACCTCCTGGTATTAATGAGAATGTGTCACTAAGTTTGGTTTTAAAACTAAGAGCATTACAGATTTGATTTTATTAATATATTAATTTAAGTAAACATTGACATTTGATATGCATAAGTTGACTAAGGGTGAGTTTTGAAATTATATTGTGATGAGTTTTATTATGAGTTACTAATATTGTCTATTAGTTACTAATATTGTTATTATTACAATACTATAGGGAAGTTGAGTGTCTTTTAGAATGTTTAGAATGTTTTTAATGTAGTCATAATGTATTTTAGGTTAATTATAATTGTCACTTAACTAATTATTTAATTACTGGATTTTTGGGTGTGATGTGGCTTTTTGGTATTTAAACAATGTTTTTAACTGTAGTTAGTCACTCTGATGATGCCTTGAGCTTACAGGGTGAAAGCGCTTAGTCGTGAAATAAACAGTTCCTTCATTTCTTCGTGTGGATATATACAGTGTAAGTGGTGTTTTTTATTTTTATTTTTTGTTGGTGTTACATGTTGCTGCTCCTTTGAGCAAGTTGATTTAATTCATTTAATTATTTGTACATTAATGCTCACTGCTTATACATGGAGGCTGCAGACCTCCCTTGTACCTCCAAAATAAAAATGTCGCTGATATACTCCTACATCCTCTGTTACTAAATATAGTAATACATCCGCAATGGAGACCCTTCCACAGACTGCAGTAATTATAGATAATCAACTTCATGGGCTTATTGTGCAAACTGATGGAGAGAATCATCATGACACTCATTCAGACTGACTTAAGAAATTATTTTCTGTAATCTAGCACAGCACTGTTTTGTTTTTGAATGCTTAATCTCATATTTTTTTTCAGAGTGTGACCAGTAACTTTGATGAAGGTTTATCTGTCCGCATAGCTTACTTTGATTTGGCTAAAGCATTCAACATTATAAGCCTTGATTGAATCATGCATTAACTCAAGGATTTAAATGTGAATGATGTCATAATAACTTGGGTTTGCAGTTATACAGCTGTTGATCTACAACAAGTGAGAACAGAGGAGTCTTATCCTTTCGACCGTCCTCTGTCACCACTGGCATCAAGGCACTCTCCAGGGGCCACTGCATTTTGAAATCTTTTTTTTTTCTCAGATGCCAAAAGTGACTCCAGTGTCTGGCTCACTAAACAGGCAGCATTATATTAAATGCAGCTAAAACAAAATGACTACACCAACCTCTGCAAAAAAAGAATTTGAATTTTATCTTGTTTTTAGCATTTTGATGCCAATCTTCTTCAGAAGTATTAGAAAATCACTTCCTTTTCATTTTATAAAACACAAACCATATCAAATAATCCTTACAAAGTGCTGTAAACATACAATATTCTTACCTTACTATGACTACTTTATGTTGTGCATTTTTTAGTATCAATTAAAAATTGTTTTATTGGTAAAATACTCCTAAAATACTCAATGTTTTTAAATAGGACAACAAAAACACTGTTTATTTATTTAAATGTGTTCACCATGGTAGAACACTGATTAAACAATGACTGATTTCAGGCTCAGCTCAGGTTACATCATAATGCAACAAAACAAAACTGAACAATACAGTATGCAAATAATGGTTTACATTTATGAGTAAGGACAGACAATGGGACGAACAACACATACATAAAAGTAGAGGTGGTGGAGATATGGGCAGTAGTGTGTAGGTTAGGACAGCTAATAGAGGCAATTAAGATGAAAGAGGGATTAAATTAGATGTGTGGTGGGTTTAGAGCAGTAATGGTGTGGTAAACTGAATTACAGTTTCGGATAAGTGACTTAGGTGAATCAGATGTATGGGAGGCTTATGTGACATGTCCTTTAGATGGACAGTTGCATTCAAATTGTTTTATTAAATACTGTTTGAACTGTGGCCTGACCAGGGAGTACTCTGTGTGATCAATTAAGGAAGTGACTGTCATGGCTCTGAGGCCAGTACAGAGATGCAATGGCCAGCAGAGTGCAGTCTGAGAGAAGGGCTTTGTAAGGAGGGACAAGATCTGGACTGACTTTTTAGGTTATATGTTTGAGTGGCCATAAAAGTTGAGAAGAGAGAGAGAGAGACAAAGGGGTGTCAGTTTTGAGTAGTTTAAGTAATAAGGAACCAAGAAGAAGGTTTGCCCTGGCCTCTGCTGGAAGCCACTTAGCCTTTGAAAGAGTAAAGGCTGTGATGATCATTCCTTGGTGAGTCCGCTATGACTCAGCATATTTTAATGGAGAAAGTCTGCAGGGAGGCAGTGTTTTTGACACAGGTGAGGCCATACTCAAGTCGGGCAAGGAGGACCCCTTTTCCTATAGTAGCCTTTGCAGGCTGTGAGAAAAACTGAGTGATTTTGTTGGTCTGAAGAATGACTGTTGATCACTTTAATCAACTTTTCTATGTGCTCATGGGAGTTTAGTAATTGGTCTCACCGTAACCCCAGACATCTAAAGGGGTGCTGATTTCAAAGTTTTTTTATCACTGACAAGGATATTAAATGATTGGGGGAATTTGCTTAACCTTTTATGGGTGCAAAACGACATGGACTTTGCTTCCTTTTTTTTTTTTTTTTTTTTTTTTTGGCATTTGAGTAGAGTCCATTGGAGTTTAGCCTCTGCTGTGAGTTGAAAGAAAACCATTGGAACACAAGTGAGAGGAACAGGGAATCTTTTCAAGACATTGATGGATATCTGTGAGGCATAGCAAACCTCTCATTAAAAGTATTTGCTTTCAGTGGATAGGCTGCTATTGTCTCTTACCTAGTCTTTATTCCCATGATTTGATAGCTCTGGTTTGAAAATGTAACATCTGTGCAATTGTCAATGACTTTGACACTCATCTATTACAGCTGAGAGGGAAGGTTAGGAATATAAATGCAATGATGTGGCGTTTTAAAGGGATAGATTGTGCAGAACTGCCAAAGAATATGAGTGGTAGGGAGTCTGGAGACAAACTGGGGTGCATGTCAATGACGTGACAATGGGTTGTATATGAAGTATCCAGAACTACATATGAGCACTTATGGGTGACGGGGGAAATGAAGCTGGACATTCTGAATGCATAGTAATGGAAGAGTGTTGATTAGGGGGTGAAAAGGAAGGGGTGAGGAGGTAGATGACGTTCCTTGCAAGGAGACATGCAGAAGAATAAAAGTGGTTATGAGTGTAGTGAAGATACAGATCTCAGGACAAAGAAGAACAAGGGTATTTCAGATTTATGCTATAAGTAAGAAAGAGCGGAATACACCCGGCAAGGATGTGATGGAGATCAAGGAAGGCTGGGGAAAAGGCAAATTAAATGAATTCAGCGTCTCACGTTTCATCAATGAAAGAGAAAAGAGAATGGGATGCCATGTTGGAAAGGAGGGAAGGCAGGGCAGAGCACAGAAATTAGTATAAAAAAGAAGGTTAAAGAGACAGAAATGTCCACCCTAAGGAAAATACGACACAAACTAAATGGGTTGCTTTCCAGTATTCTTAGGTATCAGGCAAAACACTGGCAGATCTCTTCATGGTCCTGTGTACCAGTGCCTAGAGACTGAACAATGGCAAAAGGGTGGTACCCTTCAACAAGAGGGGTAAGGGGTATAAAAATCTGTGGACCTCCAGCCTGGTAAGCTTAACAATGGTTCATAGGTTCATAGGTTCATAGGTTCATACTAGGCTATCTGCCCGAGGGCATTTACAAGCCTAGCCCATAGTTTTGTGGCTTACGCCACCCCTTTAGTATGGGGAACTATACCCATTATTTTGCTGTGCCTCTGTTGAGCAGTGACACTGAGGTAATCCCTGGGGTATATCTGCGATCTCCCATCCATTGGTCAAGATTTCTCTTGAACAAGGCCAGCGAGGTGCTCTGCCTCACATATACTGGGATTTTATTCCACAGCATAGGGAGTCTTTGGGTGATGAATCTATCCTTCCAGCACGTCCTATTAATAGCCGTGTCGAGGTTTAAGTCTCCGCCTTGTGGCTCTGACGGATCTAGATTTTTGAGGTGAAGCATATTCATCAAATCTGGGTTTGACATGGCCTTGTATGTTAGGCAAAGGTCACCTCTGAGCAAGCTGCGACTGAATAGAGCTGGAGTTCTTTCAGTCGGGCAGCATAGGACAGATGTTTGAGACCCTTTATCCTTTTGGTGAGGAACTTTTGTGGCCTCTCCAGCTGCTGCAAGTGTCGGGTCAGATACATTCCGAATGGGGCATTGTACTCAATCATTGGTCTGATGAGTGATGAGTATAGGGAGACTATGACCTCCCTTGATCTAGATGAGAATCCCTTCATGATAAGGTGGGCAATGTAGAAGGTCTTCCTAACTACTTTAGCTACATGGGTGTCGAATGACAGACTACTATCAACCTGGGTCCCCAGGTCCCTGATAACTTCTTCTGTACTCAGTGGATTGCCACCTATTTGGTAGCTAGGGGTAACCTTGTTTTTCCCGAAGGGTATGACTATGCATTTTGCATAGTGGCAGAAAAAGGCATTGAGAAAATCGTAAGAGTAAGACTGTTTGTAGTTCCATACATTATCAAAAGAACAACAACCAGTATGGTGGACTCATGGCCAGTAGGAGCTGACAATCAGTCATAGTGTATGTTTATGACAGGATTATAGGAATTCTTGACAGGAGAGTAGTGGTGGATTTGGTCTACCTGGAATTCACCAAGGAAACTGTGATGAATCTATGAAAATATCTGTTAGGTAGGCTGCAGAACTTTTGGAAAGGCCAATATTAGGCCAAGAGTTATGGTGAGAGTGGCAATGGTATATAAAAGAACAGTGACTAGCACAGTAACTTAGAGATTGGACTTGAAAGTATTATACTCAAATACAGGCTTATCCTCTTCCATGTGACCCAAAGATAGATGTAGCACAATAGGACTTTCTTTTAATTCTACTTTTTTATTGCAAAATTTGCACTTTGATTTTTAAGGTGGTTGTCTTATTAGACCTTCTTTTCTTTTGTTTTATTGACTACGATGCTTTGCCAGAGATGGACTGCACCTGTTGCCCCTGGGATTCATATTACTGGCTAAGGCTCTTGCCACCCCTAGAGTGCCTTTTTTAGGCAAAGTTCAAAGGACTAAACCACCACCATAACAGGTACAAGCATGCAAAATCTGAAGGTAATGCTACTCAATGCTAGAAGTCTAAAACTCAAAATTCACTCTCTCGAGGCACTTCTAAAAATGGAGAACATTGATATCTGTGCAGTAACTGAGACCTGGTTCAAGGCTCCAGAGAGCACCCCTGCAATACCAGGCTACAACTCTTACCACACCTTTCGGCCAACAAACCAGGACCGAAACACTAAAGGTGGAGGAGTGTCCATATTCACCAAGGATATTCACACCACCAGGCTAGTTGCCCAACACAATGCATCTGAAATTCTCCAGGTGCAACTAACACTAGGTAAGACTGCAATCCAAATTGTAGCTTGCTACAGATCCCCCACCATGCCCCAAGATTCTCATGCCCATGCCAATGCCCTGGATCAACTAATCCATAGTCCCACCAGGGGCTCCAGTATCCTAGACCTGGTCATTACCAATATGGGAAATCGATGCTCCACACCTATGGTCACCTCCTCATTGGTCACGTCTGACTATAAGCTAATCACCCTTGACATCTGCATCCCTCCCCCACCCCCCAGTAAGGAAACCTCCGTAAAAAACTTTTCCAAAGCCAACTTCATGCTACTGAAGTCAGAAGTGACAAACTTCATGACACCAATGCAGACGGGAACTGAAAGTTCGACTGCTGAATCTTACACTAAGGCACTGTACGAGCACATCCACTCATGCATGAATCATGCCATCCCCAATAGAACCAAGATGCTCTCCTCCAAAAAAAGGAAGCCAATCTGGTGGTCCCCTGCCATAAACAAACTTTACAACAAAAGGAAGAAACTGTTGCAGAAAAGATGAAAATCCCAGGATGCAAAAAACTCCCTTATCAGCCTCAGTAAGAAGCTGAGATCCCTCATAAAATCCTCCAAAGCTAGTTACGAAAATAAAATTGCCAAAGATTCCAAAGATAACCACAAGGCATTCTGTAGTTATGTCAAGAATCTAAATGGCAATGCTCAGATCTGCTCTAAGCTACAACAGAATGGCATTAAATATACTGATCCCAAGGATATTGCCAATATCCTGGCAGATTGATTCAGTGCCAACTTCACCCCCCCTCTCAGCCCCTAATGGGCCCATCTTAATATCAAAAGATTTCCAAATTCCAGTAATAACGGCCACACAGGTAAAAACCGCACTCTCCAAAGTTAAGAATAAAACACCCATGGGACCAGACAACATCCCGGGCTGTGTACTACATGAACTGCAAAATGAACAGGCACCTCACCTAAGTGCCATGTTTAATCATAGCCTCACCTCAGGCTTCGTGCTACTGAGTGGTGGACAGCTACAGTTATCCCACTCCACAAGGAGGGGATCCACCTTGGATCCTGGGAACTACCGCCCATCAGTCTGATGAGCCTGATCTGCAAGGCCATGGAACGTATTATCATGGAACTTATAAACAAAGACAATGGCAACCTTCAAACACTGGACCCCACCAAGTTTGGATTCATGAAGGGCCGATCTTGTCTCCTGAACCTGATTGACTTCTTCAAATCAGTCTCCAGAGCAGTGGTCGAGGTTAAGGTGGTCCACACAGCCTATCTGGACCTAGCCAAGGCCTTCGACACCACCCCCCACTCTGGAATCATAGAAAAACTTACTAAGCTTGGCATTAATCCCTATGTCACTTGATGGGTTGCCAACTGGCTTACTGACAGAACCCATACTGTAAAATTAGCCGACTCCAAATCCAGCTCCAGACAAGTGACAAGTGGAGTACCTCAGGGTTCAGTCCTGGGACCGCTCTTGTTTGGCATCTACTTCTCTGAAGTACAGGCCAACACTAAGGGACTGGCTAACAAAGTTCGCAGATGACTGCAAACTGGGAGCCATTACTGAATCCCCAAATGATGTGGATATTCTACAAAAGGGCCTTACAGAAACAGATGCTTGGTACCAGAGCCATGGGCTCAAGCTCAATGCCAAGAAATGTATAGTTATTCTCTTTGGGAAAAAACATGTACCTGTGAATTACCACATAGGTAGCAGTACACTAAACACTGAAAGTGTGATAAGAGACTTAGGGACCCAGGTGGACAGTTTTCTCACCTTCGATAACCACATTGCCACAACAGTCAGGAAATCCTTCTATGTGGCACACCTCATCACTAAGGGCTTTTCATCCAGAAAAAAGGAGGTCATTGTCCCACTGTACTCATCCCTCATTAGACCCATTATAGAATTTAATGTCCTGTTTGGTATGTACCTCTCAAGACATCTGCAACAACTGGAAAGGCCGCAGAAACACCTCACTAAAAGAATCACAGGCCTAAAGCAGATGCCCTATGCTGACCGCCTTAAAAAACTCCAGCTATACTCTGTCACATATTGTCTACTCAGAGGCGATATCTGCTTAACATACAAGGCCATGTCAAATCCAGATCTGTTGGACATACTACACTTAAAGAGATCCCAATCCCTCAGAGCCACACGCTCCAGGGATCTAAACCTTGTTATCACAATAAACAAAACATGCTGGAGGGATAGGTTCCTGACCCAGAGACTCCCCAGACTCAGGAATAGACTGCCCATACATGTCAAGCAGAGTGCCTCTTTGGCCCTCTTCAAAAGGAACCTTGATGATTGGATGGGAGAAAGGAAATTCACCCCGGGGATCACATCAGTCACCCTGCTAGACAGGGGTCCAGGGAAGTAAATATTGTGGGAAGAAATAGCCAAGGAATTGTTATGGCTAGGCTTGTATAGGCCCTAGGGCCGATAGCGTAGTACCAACCTATGAACCTGTAAGATGGCTATTTTGGAACATTCTTCTTTCCTACTGCTTCATATTACTTCCATTCCATGCATCGCTATTTAGTAATCTTAAATATTCTGGACAATTGGGAGATGCATTTAAGGAATGTCTTGAGAAAAGTTGATCAAATGGACAGACAGCAGTTGAGTTTCAGTGGAGTTGTGTAAAATATTACACCCTGACAATAACATACCTTGTCTGAAGAATTACCTGGTGGTGTAGAGTTGACAGATATATAGGGCAAGTAGAGCTCCTGGGGTATTCAGTCTTACATTAAACCATCAGACTCACATGGAGAAGGATGTGGTGACAGCAAACAGAATGGTTAGGTGAGGTCTACCATCAAGTGGTCAGACTCCAGACACAAACAGAAAATGCTCTCAGCCTATAGGGTTCTGATCAGGCAATGCCTTGTGTACTCTGTACAGTTCTAGAGGTTGTGTATTCTGTGCAGTTCTAGAGGCCATACAAACATGGATTATCAAGATCCTGTAAGAACTGCAAAGGAAACCCATAAGGTAAGTGTGTGGAATTCAGAGGCAAGGATATGACCAGACACTCAAGGGGCTGGTGCTCTATTCACAAGGCCACAAAGTATGAGGAAGAGGGTAATATAATAGATCTTTTGGGGAGATTTGAAAGGCTCACAATGATATAGAATAATAAGAGATGACCAAAGCAGGGTATTACAGACATCTGTCAACGTGTTTCTTCACACTGGCAGCCTTAGTCCAATGAAATGGACATCTGGAATATGTTGTGAAGAGGGACTCTGCAGAGACATTCATGATAACAGGGGGCAGAAAGTGTGAGTGGAAAGGAAGGGATGGAGGAAAAGTATAACGTCAGATGCATTCTAGGTAGGTCTCCTATTTTCTTCTCTATCGGATAATTTAATAAAATGAGTGTAAGAAAGGTAAATTCAGTTCACAAGAGAAGAATGATAAGAGGTGGGAATGTGAAATGCTGAACATGGAGATAATAAAGTAGTTTAAGAGAAGAAATAATTGTATGCAATAGATTTTTTATTATCAATAATATGAGTACACATAGAACTATAGTAAACAGGCAGGCAGTTTCCCAACTGAAGCATATGAAGGAATCAAACACAGGAAAAGAATAACGTATTTAAGGGACAGTAACAATGGACTGTGTCACAAAGCAGACGTCATATAAACACTGGAGTAAAATTTTATTTTTGAGGTTGCAGCATTTCGTTCATCTCAAGAGAACTGTACCTTACTTTCTAACATATAAGTGAAACAGAAAAAATATATCTGATGTAACAAAGAAGCAATGGCTTCTCAGATGGATGCATCTGCATTATTCTAGTAATTCACTTCAACTAGTAAGACATTCTTAGAAGGTCTTCTATATTTTTAATTATGTCTTTATTATACATTCCCATAAAACAATGGACTATTGTCAAGGTGTATCTTACAGCATAGAAATATTTTTACAAAGATGATATTTCCAGCTACACCCCTCATGAAGTAAATGCTGAGTTAAGCTCAATCTTTGACACCAGGGTAGGAGGTGACTGAGTAAGTGGATAGTGCAGAACATCAAGCACACAACTTAGGAAGGCTACGGTAAAATGAAAGATGTAAAGCAAGCATTACTAGAGGAATTTAGATTAATTGTTCATTAATGTTAGATGTCAGCTTGCAGATCATTAGCAATTTGGTATTAGAAAGTAACGGCGCTGGATACTTTGAAGGTTATTTATCAATACAATGCTTATTCTGTTGGACTTGAGTGCAATAAATGTAAAACTGTAAAATAAATCACCATGAACATATTCCTATCTCATCCTGGGTATTGATGATACTTTGCACACTTATTTTTATCCTTAAGAGAAGTAATATAAAGCATTTTAAAATGGTTATGTGAAGTAACATTTGGAATTATAATAGTTTTCCAAGTGAAGGCAAAAGAAGTTAAAATAATTGCAAACATAAAGATTTGACATTGTAATGTAATAAATCTGAAAATCAAATGACACAGTGAAAATCCAAATAGTCTGGCATATTACCTTGTAGCAGGCCTACTAAGGGAGAGTAGAATATTCTGGAGAATCTAGAATGTTGCTTATTTGTGTTTGTTGTTATTATGTTTTCAACTTTGGCTTATTTACCAAACCAGCCATGTCCAACAAGCTGTTTTGAATTTTGGTACTTTGACTGTAATATAGTAAACATAATTTTGTACTTTCACCTTTCACACTATTTCAATATACTAATAACCATGGAGCATTGTATTTCACTTATCTGTACTCCTTCCTCAAGAATGTGTTTTACCCTTATGATGTTTAACATTCTTTTTGTGCAAAGTTTTCATATTCAGTAATGAGTCACTCATTCATTCAACATATATGTAAATGATTTTTTTTTACCATGGAAAAATAAATTGAGTAGCTCTCATGGCTAGTAAAGGGGTGTCAAAATCATTGCTGGCTTGCTTACATCTCAAAAAATGATGTAATGATATATATATATATATATATATATATATATATATAGAGAGAGAGAGAGAGAGAGAGATACATACACACACACACACACACACACACACACACACACACAAAACCACACATTGTCTAAAATACTAAACTTCCCAAATGTCGGCCTTCATTTTGTCAACATACTTTGGTCAACAAGACCAATCATCGACAGATGTGTGAGAGTGACAATGCTGGAAATTGAGGAATATGTTCTTTCTCCAGAGACTGAGGTATCTCAGAGTTGGAATAAATAATTAGTAAGGGGTCTGCAGGGTGCAGTGCAAGCTTGCCCCTTGTAACAAAATGTTTCTTAGTTTGCATATGCCAAGGTTTTTCTTTCGAGCATGCTCAGAAGTGTCTCAATGTTTTGTTGTTGACATTAGCATCGTTGACCTTTAGGTTATTTGAGGCAGTAACTAGACCCGCATTTACTAATAGGCATATATTTATACATACATATTTTTAAAAAAATTCCTACATAATTATTGTATTGTGATCCATGAGGGCATTGCTTTTCACACAAATTGCATTTTAAATTTGAAATCTGGATTCATTATTATATTATTGGTTAATTAATTGAGTTAATTGAGAGGTGGCACTTGTATATAAGCAGCTGCATGGTGTAAGAAGAGTTATTCCTTGAAGGCGTAAGCCGAGGTACCAGACGCAGCAGTAATAAGCTCTTTAGCAGAATGTCCAGCTTGGCTCCAGTGGCATGTGCTTTAGTAGTCATCAAGGGACAAAAGACAGCAAAAAGCAATGGAGCCATGGAAATATGTCAAACTGAACGCAGACTTTCAGAAAAGCAAGAGATAAATAGGCGTATTTAAATGAATAATTTAAATAAGTGGAAGAAGATAAGAAAATAGGGAAGACGAGATGTTTTTGAGAAAAATGGCGACAAGAAAGAAAATGTTTGGTAAAAATTGTCATGATAAAAGACATAGATGGGAGGGAGCTGGCAGGAAAACAAAATATTAAGAATAGGTGACAGAAATATACAGAAACTACATAAGAAACAAGAAACGCCTTAACGTTCCTGATATTTAAATGATATGATGTCTGATATCATGAAGAATGAAGCTAAATGGGCCATAGAAAGTCTTGGTAGAAATGTTACAAGAAGTGATGGAATTCCAATTGAATTGTTTAAAATCTTCCATAACGATGGTGCTACTAGAAGATTACCAATTTCCCAGTAAACCTGGAAACCCAACCGTAGTCAATGGATTAGAAAAGGTCAGTTTATACTCCAATACCTATAAAGTTCAATGGTAAAAAATGCTCAAATGATTGAATAATTGCAGTGTTTCACATGTTAGCAATGTAATGCTCTAGATTCTGTAAGGTAGGTTTCAGCAGTGTATGGACTGAGGGCCACCAGATGTGCAAGTAGATTTCAGAGGGGACAGAGACACTAGAAATCAAATTGCCAACCATTACAAGATAAAAAAGAAAGCAAGGGAGTTCCAGAAACAAATATTTACTTCTGCTTTGTTGACTACGTTAAATTGGCTCTTACTTTATGGACCATAACAAACTGTGGGAAGTTCTTAGGGAAATGGGGATTTCGAGTCACCTTATCTGCTTCCCAAGGAATCTGAATACAGAAGTTAAAATCACAGAGAGATGAACATAACAATATTTTATATTTAATGTATATTCTATTTATATAATTTAAAAATACCTAGAGAAATAGTAACAACCTCAGGTATGGTAATGATACCACACTGATGGTTAAAAATGAGAAACAGTTTTTTGAAACTCCATAAAGTCTTACCCCAAGGCATTCTGACAGTGTTTTATGAAGAGGCAGTGTAAGAGGCAATGTAACAATGAGACGTCATGTAATATACCTGTAAATTGCAGCATAGACCCTGTGGATTTATAGAAAATGCACTAATGCAGTGCGTGCTGGCTTTTCTTACATTGCGGATATACAGAGACACATACTGCGCGCACATACACCCACACTTATATGGTTACCAGTCATAACAATAAATGGTCATAAGATCAAACCTTTTTTGTGCTGGTGAATAACAGCAAACTCTCATTAATTCATTCACTCCAATAGAGCTCAGGAAGTTTGCACTGCAACTTCCAATGGGCGGAGCCTAAAACTTTTGATAGAATCAAATTATGTTCTCACAGTTCAAACAAATGTTCATATCTCTGGAACCATAGGGTTTATGAAAGAAGTATAAATGGCAAACTCTTCAGCACAAACTATTTTATAGTGGTTGTATTCTTTAAGTTCTAGGTCATAAACCAAATTTTATAAGTCACAGTAAACACAGCAACTATTACATTTGTAATATTTTGTAAAAAACTTACAATATCTCAGCAACCACTTAAGTTGCACACATACTGTCAGAAGCATTTTATTCATGACAGTGACATGCTGGTGTGAGGCTAGCCACTACTGAAGCCCTGAGCCTTGAACAGTGGCCAGAGTAGTTGAATGTCCAGTCACAACTTTGGGAGGGATGTGGAACACCTAAAGGGCTGCTCAACCCTAAACGCTCATAATGCTCTTCGAAATTATACCAACATAGAGGGGACTGGATCTCCAGTGCTGCGCTCACACCATCTCCTGTGACCCGCAATGTTGATACTGATCTCCTGTGATCCCCAATGTTGACACTCATCTCAGCCTTCTCCTGCATCCTGTCTTCACCTGTC